>NC_141779.1:20037466-20340692 GCF_054643075.1 Acanthaster planci
ACCTGGAACTCCTCTTTCATTCCATAGAGCCTGTCAACTTGCAGCTTCTTCACTTGTGGACCATTCTTTGATGGCATTTTGATGTTCAGTCGCAATTTGCATGGCTCTGATTATAGTCTGTTGTCCGGGTAGCCATCGTGTAGTGTAGCACGTCCCCCACGTCCTTTTGGCACACTAGCGTCGCCATGTTGTCTTGAACTGTGCGTTCTGCTAGAAAAGGATGTTGGTAATGCTGAGCCCCCCTCAGCACACAGTTCCAGAAGCTGTCTTCCATTGTCATTACAGTTGCCCACTCCGTACTGTCCAAGGACTCCCAGATCCTGGCCACACGTACATCATAGTCTCTCCTGACTCTGGCGTTAAAGTCGCCCATGACGAGGATCTTGTCTACTGCGTTGACCTGTTCGTGGAGGCTCCTCAACTCTGTGTAGAAGGCCTCTTTCGTAGCAGGGTCCACGTGGAGTGTGGGTGCGTATACACTGATGAGTGTGACGATGACAAAAAAAGGGACACGAGGCGGTCAAAGTGTCTAACTGGTACGTTCTTTGAATTTGCTGGCGATGGGGCTTTTTAATCACGAAGCCCACGCCTGAGAGCCTGTTGTTTTCCTTAGCTTTCCTTTCGCCTTTTCCTTCGCCTGTGGTTTTCCTTCACTTTACTAGAACAACAGAGTGTGTATCGTGGCCCTCGATCCAGCAGAGGGCCTTGTTCGCTGACTGCTGCAATGTCAATGTCCAGCCCGGCTATATAGTTATTTGGCCACAAGGGCTGTGCGTCGGGCGCTGTCGTCGGTGTTCTGAATTCCAGCACGCAACTTTCAGCAATGTTGAAATCCTCTTCCTTTTGTTGTTTCTTACCGCTATGATGAGATGCCTGTTGACTGCAGCCAGCCAACCAGGTGGTGTTGAGGCAAGCAGTTTTTGGACCGCCTTTTCTAGGTCCGCTTTCGTTTGGAGCAAGCAGCGCTGTCCCTAAAAAACTCACATGTACTGGCTGGCGGGCTGACATTTTCAATAGTTCTCTGCCAGCTGGAATATAGGGATAAAAAGGGGCTCATGGTATACCGTTATATAAAAAGGCTGCAAAGTCAACGTGAGATTATAAATGACAATCTGAAATGTTAACCTTTACGGGATTCATCTGCAGTAAAATATAACACCAATAATCTGTCTGTTAGGGCTACTACAACTTTATTACTTTCATCAGCTCATCTGAACTTCGTCTAATAGGTGTGCAGTTACTTGGGGGAGAAGTTTATGCCCTGGTTTTTGGAGACCGCCAATCCAGTCAGTCAAACCTGAAGGTAAGAAAGCCCCATTGTTCCAGGGGAAGGTGATGACATCGGTTCACTTTCCCGGAATCACAAATAGGTGAGTGTCGAACACGTTTCACTTTTAATCCAGAAACACCAGATGCACTGTGAAAATAAACTAAATTCAGCCCCTGGTTTGAAACTGATATCATGGGGTTTTTTCCAATGTACCTGAGTTTTAGTTCGCTCAAAACTTCGCAGAAAGGAGGACGGCCGTAACATGTCTTTAGTTATGTTTTTCAGAGAGCGTGTTAGTGTATGCAGTCAAGCATTCCATATATACATGTATGTATTAAGCATGTTTTAGTCGAACTTTTTTTAGTCGATTTTTTTTTATATCTACACGACTCGTTACTTGATTTTAGCATAATGAAATTAGTATCGTGCGTTATACTACGGTCGTAACTGTTTACGCCGACTGCCACGCGACATTTTGTAGCACCAACCCAGTTGACGTTTATGTCCGCCAGCACCACACCAACCAATATCTGCCAATTAAAACATTTCCACCACTTTGGGGGATGTATTGCAATACATTCAGGGAATCCAATGTAACCGCCGTCTACTGACCGTTTATTCCAACCTTGTTCGCATCCCGGGAATATCACAGCGATGAGAAGGGCATATACACCATATTAATTAGTTTGAACTTGATTTCCACGATAACTGTACATTTATTATTAGTTCAGTATGCTAACATTTAGAAAAAAATGCGTTCCTTTTTTCCCCCAATTAGTATATGTCCACGATACGGGCTAATTCAGCATTTAAAAGGCCACACGTTTTCGTTAAACCGTGCTTTTTGGCAAAATGACAAGCCTTAGCCCTTTAAATAGCCCGGCATGTCTTCTGATCATTTCTCCCAACGCAGATCCTCTACTCAGTAGAGGGTCCGTGCCTCCCGGACCCTTAGGGGTGCAGACCACTAATTCAAGTGAGAATTTCTGGCCAGATCATTAGCATTAAAAGTGCCCCCACAGTATCTTCTGAAAAAGGAGATTGTGTGGCCCCCAAAATGGTGAGATTGTGTAAATCGTTGCCAGGATCAACTCCCTGGGTCTTTGAGCTTTCATATGAGAGCAGACGGGCTAAAAACTACGGTTGAAAAATGGTCCTATGTCCCCGAGAAAGTTGAGGGTTGCCACTTACAAAATGGCTGCAATCAGACTTCGGAAAAATCACTTTTTTGGGGGTGATTTTGTTTTGTGGGAATAATTAGAAATGTAATTGGTTAACCCATAAAAAATTGAAAAGAAATTGAAAGATAAGTGACCAGACAAGAATTTCATTTGTGTTTCAGAAATCTCAGGGATGTTGGCGTGCATGCTATTTTTCCCTGAACGGTGCTGATTTTACACTGTTTTCAATGGGGCTTGAATTAGTGGACTGGACCCTTAGGGCGCATGGGCCGTTACACTAGTGACCTCATTGCCAATCGATACTGAATAGCGCACCAAAGGGTGCAGACCACTAATTCAAGTGAGAATTTCTGACCAGCTCATTAGCATTAAAAGTGCCCCCACAGTATCTTTTGAAAAAAGAGATTGTTTGGCCCCCAAAATGGTGAGATTGTGTAAATCGTCGCCAGGATCAACTCCCTGGGTCTTTGAGCTTTCATATGAGGGCAGAAGGGCTAAAAACTACGGTTGAAAAATGGTCCTAAGTGCCCGAGAAAGTTGAGGGTTGCCACTTGAAAAATGGCTGCAATCAGACTTCGGAAAAATCACTTTTTGGGGGGTGATTTTGTTTTGTGGGAATAATTAGAAATGTAATTGGTTAACCCATAAAAAATTGAAAAGAAATTGAAAGATAAGTGACCAGACAAGAATTTCATTTGTGTTTCAGAAATCTCAGGGATGTTGGCGTGCATGCTATTGGGCCCCTAACGGTGCTGATTTTACACTGTTTTCAATGGGGCTTGAATTAGTGGACTGGACCCACCACGTAATACGTACAAGGCCTTGACCTATGAACCTCTCTCTGAAAAATATGGACTTTGTGTTCACCAGATAGACAGAAATACATCTATATAGGCCTACTCATCAAAGGTCACTCATATACACAGCTTCATGAGACACAAAAAGTTGGGCTAATCGAAAAACTAAGAAACCAAAATGCATTCTCAGTCTATCCTATTTGTTGTTAAACTAGTTTAAAATCTGCTGAACCTCAAAATGAGGAAAGTTGTAACACATTTGCTAATCTGAAATTACTTTCATTTTTATATTTTAATTGTAAGTTAAAAGCATACAAATTTTAAATTGGCAAATATTCTTCATAGCGCACTCCAAGGAAAAGTATTGGAAAATCATCACTCCGCCAGGTCTCATAGTACCAACAGAGTAGCCCAAGCCCTAATACAAGCAACACCTCAAACTGAGCAGACGATAAATTACTCAAACCATAGGACCCAGAAGTGAGTTGGGTTGTATGCGGCTACTTTTGCTCAACGATGTATAATATGTATGTACACGCCTTTCTCCGATGGACCTGCATTACCAGCACACTGTCGTAAAAGTTGGTACCTTAATCCTGCCCTAACTTACTCTTTATACTGGCTTTGCGGTTTTTGTCATAAAAAACGAGAGCTGGGGGGTTGGGTTGCAGGCTGCCTTGGGCAGCAGCCCACGTTATTTGCGGTCAGGTAATCGCCATAGTTGATTGGTTAACAAAGTGAAATGGGTATAGCAGCAGTGACCGGTCAACGCAGAATGTTGTAAAGTCACCTCCAAAGTATTGACACAGCATTTCCTGGGGGCGGGCCTTAGACTGAAGTAATGTTGGAAAGTACTGTTGCCAATAATTTAATTTTCTCATTTACACCAATCCTGAGGGGGTAGGTTACATGTATATATCTCCCCACCTTTGGTGGTGGGATGATGGGCTGTGGAATCATCCCACACCTTTTTGTGATGAGCAAAAAAGTTGATTTGTAAAATGATTTTAATATGCTATTCTGAGTTTGAAGATTTTATGTACAATGTTTATCATGAACATTGCCCCCATAGTACATGGTGTGGCATTGATTTATAATATATACTCTTCAAGACATGGTCGCTTTTCCTGTATAAACTGCTTTCCCTTTTCTCTTTGGCAGCCGTTTAACAGCAAACATCAATAATCATACTGATACAAGAACGGATTCACTAGTTAGCCTTGGATGACTGGTCGATGATACAATCGTGCCAGGCATTAATTTTGTTCATTAATTGCAAAACACGTTCCTTGTGTTGGTGTGTTGTACATGTGATAAATTGTTATCAAAAAAATACTATTCAAAGAAAGAAATTAATTTAAACTAAGAAAGAAAGAAAAATTCGCCAGGTAACAGACTTTTTAAACAACCGTCTATCTAGGCCTACCGGTACATTGCATGGAAAAAGAGAATCAAACCCACGTCTCGTGGATTGGAATATAAGTGAAATTTCTCTTATATCAATTATCTAAAAGCCGCAAAAGGCCGTCTAAAGGGTCTGTTTCTGCCATACCCAAATATTTGAAATCCGCTGGGGACATAAATTCTATAAAGCTGTATGGGCCTCAGTTATTCGTCCCCCAACTATGTATTTGTATAATCAAAGGTTTTAATGAAGGGTCCAAAATTTTATCAAATAAGCTTTAATGTAAAAGTGTTCTGAATTAAGAGGGACTTATTTTATTCACAGAGCTACAAGAACATCATTCCATTAGGATCTTGCAATGACGATTGGAGACTGTAATTACAAAGGACTAGGACTGAAACTGGCAGTCAAATTTGTTACATTTTGACATCTCAAGCTCTCATTCATCACATGGTTTTCCCTATTGTACAACTCCCGATATTCAGTTTCTATTCATTCCAAAGACCTTATTTATGGAATCTATATGGGATTTTTCTTGCAAAACAATGTTCCGAATTATATATTTGAAATAGGACTCAGTTTACAGAGTCCCCAATTTCAAGAAATGAAGGCTTCCTTTAATTGTGGGCAGTTTTAAAGTCACATTTTCCGATTCATTGTGTTGAAATGTGGTTGCCGATGAAAAAGGGGATGCGAGTAGGCTTAGAAAGGGATGCAAATTGCCTTGCCGGATTGACCGTGTCAGACGGAGCTGGGTGGCGGTGAAAAAAGGGGATGCGAGTGGGCTGAGAAAGGGATGCGAATGGCCTCGCTGGATTGACCATGTCAGACGGGGCTGGTTGCAGGTGAAAAAGGGGATGCGAGTGGGCTGAGAAAGGGATGCGAATTGCCTCGCCGGATTGACCGTGTGAGACGGGGCTGGTCGGCGGTAAAAAAGGGGATGCGAGAGGGCTGAGAAAGGGATGCGAATTGCCTCGCTGGATTGACCATGTCAGACGGGGCTGGTTGGCGGTAAAAAGGGGATGCAAGTGGGCTGAGAAAGAGATGCGAATTGCCTCGCCGGATTAATCATGTCAGACTGGGCTGGTTGGCGGTAAAAAGGGGATGCAAGTGGGCTGAGAAAGGGATGCGAATTGCCTCGCCGGATTAATCATGTCAGACGGGGCTGGTTGCCGGTGAAAAAAGGGGATGCGAGTGAGCTGAGAAAGGGATGCGAATTGCCTCGCCGGTTTGACCGTGTCAGACGGGGCTGGTTGCCGGTGGAAAAAAGGGAATGCGAGTTTGGTAGGGAATTTTCATTCTATTCAGTGGGGGGCGCATGCCTAATATGAGGCGACAATTCGATTGAACCTGTATAGGCCTAAGTACCCTTTTTTCGCAATTATTTCTAACGTTACATTTATTTCTACACATGAAAATAATTAATAACTTAACTTAATAACTTAAAGTTTACCTTTGCCAAATACTGAAAATTATCGGTAACTGTTACATCAATATAGAACAGCAAAAGTGAACACCTTAAACATTAGGTTTTTAATAGAATTTACATTTCCAAACTAAATTAAAAATTAAACAGAGTTAATTAATTAAAATTCATACGGCAATGAAAGATTTCTTTAAGTTAACTACTTGTTTGACATACAGTTCAGCTGATTTTACTGTCATGGTCAACATTGTTAAATCATTTGTGATACACGAAACAGGAAATTTTCAGACTTGGAGGTACAGTTGTGACATTTCATATAAATGACATGCAAAAAATATCCAGCAATAGTTGCACTAGCGCTAACATCCCGGTTTTGTATTGGTCTTAAAAGTCCGTTCTTTTGATGACCATGCTTGAACTGCTAAATGACAAAATCATTGAACAGTGACAGCAATATTCATTTATGCTCTCTTTTCAACGTTTCTTACATCTTAGCTTGTAATTCAATTGTTGCATGGGTACTGATATTCAACGTTCCATCGAAATGTATTTAATGAAATTTCAATTTCAGCATTTTCTTTTGTTATCCTTATGTTTGTACACAGTCCATCCCACGAAATAGGCCTAAGGGTTTCTATTAAAGAAAGCGCGGGTTTTAAATTACCGAGCCGAAACCCACTCCTATTTATTAATTTATTATTTATTATCAAACAATACCACCGTGCATGAACACGACCAGTCAAGTGAGGAATTAATAAGTAGTATTATTTGAATTCACCGATGCATGTCGGGTCGCATATTTTTTCCATTTCTACGCATGCTTTTATTATCCTCCGTTGTTTTACAGGCTTAGCATATTTTTATTTGCAACAAGAAATTGTTCTAGCGTGTCCTGTCAATACTCAACCCTCCAATCAGTACATAAGTTTGAAACAAGATGTAACAGTGCCTCTGTGCTTAGGATGAAGAATAGCTAACTCTTGCATTCATCTCAGCTTTCACAGTGAAAGTTTGTCTTCTAGGAGCAAAGAAACCAGGCAATAGTTGTCTGAGATGCTCGATTATTTCCATGGAAACATGGAAATGCCGTTCAGAGTTAACCTGGACAATGTCATCATACAGAGAAAGCTCATCTCTCGATTCTATAATCTTCAACATAGAAATTATGTCGCCTTTCGTGAAGGCCATTCCAAGCAGCCACGTTTTCATTTATTTCCCCTTTCTGCAGGCTACAGTCAAAGCCATACATAGTAAAAAAATATCCTTTCTCACCAAAATTAATGTGGCGTGCAATGTCCATGACACTCTCCCTCTGCTGCCGTAATCTTTTGGCAATTTCTCTGTATCGGTAGTCACAGTTTCGGGGATCTGGGTTGTCACATTTTTTTTCAATACCGGTAACTGTCTTATGCAATGATTTGTTGCTTTTCCTCTCTGCGCCTCACTTTCTGATGTGATGTGGAAGTGCACTATTTCCAACTTGGAACTCTGTAGCTGTCAAGAATGGCTGGATTATGTTCTATTTCTGCAAGCCGGGGATTGTTGTCGGGGAATTCTCTTGAGGGCTGCTTACCATCACGTGCTTCTCCTGTCCAGAGGTGACCAGCTAATCAGTCTCATTTGTACCTTTTTGTTCTTGCTCGTTTTGTATGTTAGGCGTAGTGTAATTTTCGGCTGGTTTATCATTCATAGGCCTGTCTCGTGGTCGCTATTAAGTCTCTACCTGCTGGCTCTTTTGAAAATGAAAGAAGACGTATACATCTTGATTTTACAGCATTTCTACGTTGTTTAACCTCTTCTGACTCTGCAACGCTCCTATCGTTCCGGAGGGAATTACTTCTAAACAATAAACTTAGAAAGGCTGTCAGCGATATTGCTCGTCTTTGGCGTTCTCCTTGCCTGAATAATTTTTTTTCCTTGCAACAAGTCCTTGATTCTCAAAGTGGCAAATGGTTCCAACCTTTTTTGCGTCATCTTCGATCTTGATCAAGGAATGTGAGTGTTGATCCATTTATGGGTTCCGCATCGAAATTATTGCACCAGTAATTCCAGTCATCCATGGAAAATTAATGACATTTTATTATGCCCATTGATCCGCTATAGGTCTTTCCCAGCTGAACTCAATAACACGAAAGACAGTCACGAAGCTTAGATCATTGTCGCAAACTGTAACCCTTTCCGAAATGAGCGAATTCCACAAAGGAAACAGCTTTTGTTGAAGCATAAAGTATACAACATAATGAGATAAGGAACTAATAAAGTTGGCGTTATAATGTTCATAAATTTCTGTGATCACGGTTTGTAAATTTATAAATACAACTAAACGAAAACAAACAGGATGAGTTGTGACAAACAAAGTTGGGGCAATCAAGCTGGTGAAAATGTTGGAAAAAAATCCCACTGCATGAAGTTTATTTTACAGTAACTGTCCACACCCATGACAAAACATCATGCATTTACATTTTTTTACAACCGACAGAAAGTGGAGGCTTGAAACGAGAAGAGGTTGAAACTGCCTTCTGATACCATCCTGGTTACCGACATAATCAATGTGCACTGTGAGCATGTGTAGCCTGGAAAAATGACACACCTAAGAAAACTTTAGACACTGGGGGAAACTCGCTTGCAAAATACAAAAAAAATCTTTCGCTGGGGATTAGCACAAAAAGATAAACAATCCGGGATCGGGTAAAGACAGGCGCGAGATCTTTGTAAAAAAATAACACAGAGAAAATTTCTTCAATTCCGGAACAACCAATCAAAAGAAGATTTATTCAAAAAAAAGGCAAGAGATTAACAAGAATAAAAAATAACTCCAAAGAGAAAGCGTCAGATACAGTGATTAATATTCCTAAAAAGAATCCTCGACGGTTAGACCAACGTACCAAAATAATGACCAACCTTCACATGACCATAAACCAACTCAAAAGACCTATAGACCCAGACCAAAAATCAAAAGAAAAGGACCAAACCAAGGAAAATTTAAACCATGACCAGAAACCAAAACCAACGGAACTAACCAAAAGCAAACCAACTTTCAAACTATAACTCAAAGCCAAGTCAAACCACAACTATAAGCCAACAATATTCAAACTGTAACCTTAAAGCCAACAATATTCAAACTGTAACCTTAAAGCCAACAATATTCAAACTGTAACCTTAAAGCCAACAATATTCAAACTGTAACCTTAAAGCCAACACAGTATCAAGAAAAGTACAAATCGATTACACAAACAGCTTTAACAACCTGCAAAGAAAGAAAAAAATGGATACTTATAAATGAAATGTTACGCAACAACAAAAAACATCTTCATATAATAACCTAGCAATGCACAGCCATGCTACATGTACTTAAGGTAAAACTTAATCCGTCATAAACTTCTAGCATGGGAGGAAGGAGGGTAGGTAATGCTACTGACACTCAGCTCATGAATAATTAAGAAGTAATAAACAAAAGACTCTGGCCTCTTCTTGGAAGGCAGGACACTCTAATCCTATGTGTAATCCCTACTTCCCTAGTCATAAACTAAGAGCTGCTGCCTCAACCATGTGGCAAGGAATAGAGAACAAAGAAACTGGCCTTACACAAGATAAAAATCACATGGTTGAAATATGAACAAGTGTATTCCATGCCTAAAATTTCAAACTAAAATACAAAAAAATAGGAAAAGATAAAGAAAAAATGTGTCCAAGCATCTCAAGTATTAAACAGCACAAAGTTTCCAACTTCTCGATCCTACATACTCCAATCATCTGACTTCCGAAGCTAAAAAAAACTTAGTCTACTAAACAAAACAACCTTATATAAAGAACAACTTCATGGCACTTCCAGCAAAAAGATAAAAAGAAAAAAAAGAAAACCACAAGCAATACATGTAATAGGAACACTTCCAATAACCATGAACTCCAAAAGTTACAAGTGACTGGGATAATCAACAACTGAAAAAGGAGTGGAAACTTTTCACGGATACTAAAAAAACAATACACTCTGTTTCAAAAGATAAGCTTCAGCAAAAACATGAAAAGTTACATGACGCCCTCAGATTAAAGTAAAAAACACTTGCAAAACTACAGATTATTTCTGCATCTCTAGGGAAAAGTCAGCAAGTATCTTCAGACCTCCAAAAATGGATCAAAAGGAGAGCCTAAAAAAATATATCTCTGTCAAGGGAAAACTGCTGACTTGACTATAGAGCTAAACCTTAATATGTCAAAACAAAGTAAAGCGGCACATGATCATGTTCACAAAAAAGGAAAAGGGGAAAAACTTACCAAGTCCACTGCAGGTCGATTCTTAAATACAGCAAGGGCAGATTTGGATGCCAGGTTACATGAGTGTTTACTCTCTGCCAGCTGACCTGCTACTGAAGCTTTAGCTATGCTACATGGACTTAAGTATGAAATAAACACCAGGGGGGCACACACTACAACTCCAACTGGGTAAACTAAGGGGTGCCACCCCTATCTTAATACAGGCTGCAAGTACTAATAAAAAAAATCACCCAAGTTAAAGTTGTCTCCACTACACTCTCCCCCTATTAAATACATTGCTGTCCTCAGCAATGGTGTAAAGAAAAAAAATCATATCATGCAAACCGGCAAGACTGTTTATCGTGTTGGAGACATCTGTTCCACTACTAGGGGAAGTTATTAGTCCCTATATCTTGCTGGTAGCCTGATGGTTCGTCTCGGCCGTTGGGGCTGTTCTTGTGTCTTGACCCTCTCGTCTGCACTGCTGTCGTCACCGTCACTAGAGGAAAGGGAAGAATTAGGCTCGGTGTTGACTGCCGACTGGTCATTTACCCTTGGTCGCCGCACGCCTGGTGGGGAAGGGACAAGATATCTTGCTGGCATCCTGATGATTCGACGCGGCCATGGAGGCTGCTCTTGCATCTCGTCTCTCCCATCTGCACTGCAGTCGTCATCCTCACTAGTGGAAGAGGGAGAGTTAGGCACAGTGTCTACTGCGGACTGGTCACTGCTACTCGATTGCCGCACACCTGGCGGAGAAGGGATGAGGCCCTGCACCTCGTCATCAGAAGGGTCGACGCTGTCCTCAGTTTCCGACAGATCAAATGGGCAGACTGACAACATGTTTCTGTGGACTGTCCTGGTTCGCGTACCGACCAAGTCTCGCACCATGTACACTGGCAGGTTAGGCAGTTTCCTGACGACTATGTGTGGTTCAGCTTCCCATTTGTCCTTCAGCTTAGACTTTCCTCTCGGGGTTCTGTTAGCGACGAGTACTCTATCACCAGCCTTCAATGGCTGCTCACGCACCTTTTGGTCATAAGTGGCCTTCTGCTTTGCGCGAGCTCTCTCTGTCATCTGATTCACAGTGTTGTACGCCTCACGCAGGTTTTCTTCCAGCTGCTTGACGTAAGAGTGGTGGTCGGCACCATTTGGAGTGGACTCATCTGGGGGAGGTATTAAGACATCTATGGGTAGCTTGGGGTGACGTAGAAACATGAGGTAATACGGCGAAAAGCCCGTGGACTCGTGCCGGGTGTTGTTGTAGGCATGTGTGAGGGTTTGTACATGCATTGCCCAGTCCAACTTCTGTGACGACTCCAGGGTTCCAAGCATGGACAACAAGGTACGGTTAAAACGCTCGGTCATCCCATTCCCCTGGGGGTGGTATGGAGTGGTCCTGCTCTTGGATGTCCCCAAGAGGCGACAGAGCTCCCGCACCACTGCCGACTCAAAGCACCGTCCTTGGTCTGAATGAAGTCGTTCGGGTATGCCGTAGTGGACGATGTATTTCTGCCACAGGACTTTGGCCACAGTCGTTGCACGCTGGTCCCTGGTGGGAAAGGCTTGGGCATAGCGAGTGAAATGATCGGTGATGACGAGGATATTCTCTATCCCTCCCTTCGATGGCTCAAGACTCAAGAAGTCGATACAAACTAGCTGCATGGGACGGGTTGTCTGGATCGGATGAAGTTCGGCCCGTCTTGTCTCTGGCATCTTCCGTAATGCGCATCTTTTGCATTTCTTGATGTACCACTTCACCTTCGAATACAACCCTGGCCAGTAGTATCGATCGCTTACAAGGGGTAGAACCTTTTCCAGCCCGAGGTGACCCATATCGTCGTGCAGATGACGCAGTACCACCCGTCGCATTTTACTGGGGAGAACCTGCCGGTGGCACACCTGACCATCCTCACGAACCTTCTGGTACCACAGCATGCCGTCTGCAACAATCAACCTGTCCCAGGCCCTCACTACTTGCCGAACTTCCTTGGACTCCTTGGACAGTTGTCGCTTGCTGGGCTTCGCCACACTTCGTTGCTTGAGGACAACAACCCGACTGATAACCTCATCATCTTGTTGAGCCTCGAGAAGACTGACGCCTTGTAGACAACTGGTTCCACATCCACAATCCACGCTCTGGTCCTTTCCTTTACAGGACTCTGTCTTGGAGGCTGTCGACACGGTCATCACTGGGGTTTGGACGGAGACCACATTACTACTGACCTTGATAGCGCCTGTCCCTTTGGTGCTCCCCTCATCTTTCTTCCGGTCGGTACCATCCAGTATCTGTGTAACTTCAGCGCTGGGAATGCGAGACAAGGAATCTGCATTGGCATTCTTTTTGCCTGGGCGATAGATGATGTCCAAATCAAATACCGCCAAGTCACTCACCCACCTCTGGCTAGATGCGTCCAACTTCGCCTTGTCAAGAACATATGTCAAAGGGTTGTTGTCCGTAACTGCGGTCACACGGTTCCCGTACAGGTAGTCTCTGAACTTGGAAGTTACGGCCCAGTGCAAAGCTTTAAATTCGAGCTTGTGAATTGGGTATTTCTGCTCGGCTGGGGAGAGCGTTCTACTGGCATACCCGATTACCCGCTCGTGGTCTCCCTGCTTCTGCGCCAGCACTGCACCTAGTCCTTCTCGGGAGGCGTCCGTTTGAATTACGAAGGGCTGCTTGTAGTCAGCGTAGGCCAGTATCGGTGCTGATGTTAGCTTCTCGACGAGGGCCTCAAAAGACGCTTGGCATTCTGGTGACCATTCAAAAGGGGGGTCCTTACTTCCTCGCTTTCCTCCAGTTAGTGCAAACAAGGGAGCGGCTACCTTAGAGTAATTTCGGACGAACCTCCGGTAGTAACCGGTGAGCCCCAGAAAACCCCGAACATCACGCTTGGACTTGGGTACCGGCCAATTCTTCACCGCTGAAATCTTCTCGGGATCAGTAGAGATGCCGTCTGCTGACACAACATGGCCGAGATATTTCACGCTGCTTCGGAGCAGGTGGCACTTAGACGGCTTCAATTTTAGACCGTGTTCTCTCAACCGTGAAAATACCTTGGAGAGTCGGGCTACGTGTTCCTCTACGGTGGCACTAAAGACAATGATGTCATCCAGGTAAAGGAGAACACTGTCAAAATTCATGTCGCCGAAAACAGTAGCCATCAACCTCTGGAAAGTAGCAGGGGCGTTGGTCAGGCCAAATGGCATTCGGTTGAACTCGTACAGTCCCATCGGTGAAATGAACGCTGTCTTCGGTTGGTCCTTACTGGCGACTTTGACTTGGTGGTACCCTGAAGTGAGGTCTAGACAGGAGAAATATTTTGCATGGCACAGGGCGTCTAGCGCTTCATCGATCCTGGGAAGTGGGTAGGCATCCCTCACTGTTCTGGCATTAAGTGCCCGGTAGTCTACGCACAGTCGAATGCTCCCGTCCTTCTTCCTGACGATTACAATGGGGGATGCAAATGGGCTGGTGCTTGGTTGTATCACTCCGGCTGTCTTGAGGTCTTCGATGTGGTTTCGTACTTCTTGGAACTGGGAGGGTGGGATACGCCGGTAGGGAAGTCTGAAAGGAGTTGGATCAATTAAGGGAATTTCATGTTCGATGGTCTGTGTGAACCCGAGGTCTTGGGAGTTCTTTGAGAAGATGTCAGCATTTTCTTCGAGTAGCCGAGTCATCCTGTGCCTATCCTCAGCTGAAAGAGAGCTCAGGTCAACATCAACACCGGAGGCTTCTGGGGAGTTTTCACTGGTTGACGACTCAAAACAGCTAGCCATCGGTCCACTCTGTGTACCTGGATTTGGCGACTCTGTGTCGGACCCATATTCTGCCGACATGATTTGGCCCATCACCAAGTCAGCTAACCTGGTATTTCGTCTAACTACAACATCCTTGGCGGTCAGATTACACACCCGTACCGGAACTCTTCCATTGCGGACTTCAACGTAGGTTTTGCCGACTGCCAAGGATTGTCTGAATGGTGCATTATCAGTGTCCTCTACAAGCGCCTCAAATGACCTTAATCGTGTGTGCCTTGGTGCCTCGGTGGGGATGTCGACTTCTGTTCCAGCCTTCACCACAAACGGTTTCCGACCCCTGTACTTGAGACTGCCGAACTTGCCATTCTTCTTCGCCAGGTCAACCCCGTCTGAGTTAACACACTGTATGGCTGAATACCACGTTTCTGACATCTGTTGCACCTTAGCAAGAAACCCTCTCCCATACCTTGTGTGGAGAGCGTCACGGCTTGCCCTTAGAACATTGGTTCCTATCAGCCCAGGAATCTTCTCGCGAAACTCTGTAACTGGGACGATGAACATTGGTACACGTGGTACAGCGCGTCCCAAGACTTCAACATTCACCAAGATGACTCCACTATGGGGCACGGGCTGCCCTCCTGCTCCCTGGATAGTGACGCTAGTTTGCTGGGGCACTTGTGTTCGTAGTTGTGGATGGTTGGCCACGTAGGCATCGGTTATGGTGCTCACCTGAGACCCAGTGTCCAGCAGAACGGAACACTTCTTCCCCGACATTAGGATCTCCACGTCACTCACTGGCCCAATTAGTTCACCATTCTCTTGGTCATCTCTTGGTGGTGTTGGTTCCTTTGAGGGTATCTCTGGGATAGAAAGAGGCGGGCTTGTAGACAATGTAGAAAAACCCACTGATCGCCCTACATCAGGGGGTTTCCCTAGTTTAACGGTGCTGAGGTAGGCATCTGTCGCTTTGGCTGTGGGCATCTACGGGCAAAGTGGCCTAGGTTACTGCAGTTGAAACAGGCCCTTGGTTTGTCATATCTCTGGGCAGGATGGACGGTCACGCCTGACTGATCGGGTCTCCCTGGCGACATCACATGGGCGTTTCTTTCCAACCGCTCGACACGTTGGCCTAAGTGCATCTGATTTTCCAGGACCTGGTTCAGTGTGATGGCCTGCTTCTCCATGAGCTTGGTGATATCGGCAAGTTGTACGCTGGCATCTCGGTTCTCCTGTGTGTTGTCTGGCCTTTCAGCCATGGACGGTGTGGAGCTCCTTGGGGTGTCTGGCTTAGTAGGTACGTGCGCCATCAGCTGATAGTGCTGTCTCATCCGTTCTTCCTGTTGGTGCTTCTCCTCGGCCACCACTCTCAACTCAGCACGGAGTTCTTTAAAGCTCATGTCACGAGGACGCATTGGTGCAAGTCGCTGTCTGCATCGGTCATCCTGTAAACCCGTCATGAACTGTGTAGTTAGGATGCTGTCCCGGTTGTCGCCAAATAGATTGTGGTACCCTTGCTGTTTTCCCCTCTCCTCAATACGCCTCAACAGTGCCTCCAGTGCGATAGCGTACTCGCTTGCCGATTCGCCTGATTTCTGGACTCTGGCATAGAATCGCGTCATCGGTGAAGAAGCTGGGTTGTCCTCACCGAACTCCTCCAACAGTTCGGTAAATGCTGCCTCTGCTGTCACTCCTGAGGGGTTGCGACTCTCGAGATTCAACACCACATCTCGCGCCCTCCCTCCTGTGTTTCGCACCACTTCATGGAATTGGACCCGTTCTGAAATACTGCCCTTCGCCTCTAGTAGGTAGCGCATGTCTCGTATCCAGTCTTCTACCCGCATGCTCTTTTCCCGGCCGGTGAATGTCGGTACTCCTTTCATTTGGTGGGTTGTGATCGTCCTTGGGGAGTTACTCTTCACTGGGTTAGTGTCTCTGGAGATGGGATCGAACCCGATGAGTTGTTGTGGCGTAAGCTGGTGATGTGGGGGTTGCACTGCTGGGCCCGGTGTAGATGACACCGCTGAGTAAGGTGTCTCCATGGGTGGTGTGGGTGGCATCATGAAAGTTAGATTCGGTGGACTCGGCGTCTCTGCCATTGTGCAATTTCAAAGTACCCTCTAAATACTGTGTTGGCTTGACCAGACTTAACCATGGACCAAAAAAAAAAAAAACAAGACAAGATCTAGCTAAGTTCCTAAAGAAACAGTGTCCCAACCTGGATTCTCCACCAAAAGAGAGAAAAAAATGTAGCCTGGAAAAATGACACACCTAAGAAAACTTTAGACACTGGGGGAAACTCGCTTGCAAAATACAAAAAAAATCTTTCGCTGGGGATTAGCACAAAAAGATAAACAATCCGGGATCGGGTAAAGACAGGCGCGAGATCTTTGTAAAAAAATAACACAGAGAAAATTTCTTCAATTCCGGAACAACCAATCAAAAGAAGATTTATTCAAAAAAAAGGCAAGAGATTAACAAGAATAAAAAATAACTCCAAAGAGAAAGCGTCAGATACAGTGATTAATATTCCTAAAAAGAATCCTCGACGGTTAGACCAACGTACCAAAATAATGACCAACCTTCACATGACCATAAACCAACTCAAAAGACCTATAGACCCAGACCAAAAATCAAAAGAAAAGGACCAAACCAAGGAAAATTTAAACCATGACCAGAAACCAAAACCAACGGAACTAACCAAAAGCAAACCAACTTTCAAACTATAACTCAAAGCCAAGTCAAACCACAACTATAAGCCAACAATATTCAAACTGTAACCTTAAAGCCAACAATATTCAAACTGTAACCTTAAAGCCAACAATATTCAAACTGTAACCTTAAAGCCAACAATATTCAAACTGTAACCTTAAAGCCAACACAGTATCAAGAAAAGTACAAATCGATTACACAAACAGCTTTAACAACCTGCAAAGAAAGAAAAAAATGGATACTTATAAATGAAATGTTACGCAACAACAAAAAACATCTTCATATAATAACCTAGCAATGCACAGCCATGCTACATGTACTTAAGGTAAAACTTAATCCGTCATAAACTTCTAGCATGGGAGGAAGGAGGGTAGGTAATGCTACTGACACTCAGCTCATGAATAATTAAGAAGTAATAAACAAAAGACTCTGGCCTCTTCTTGGAAGGCAGGACACTCTAATCCTATGTGTAATCCCTACTTCCCTAGTCATAAACTAAGAGCTGCTGCCTCAACCATGTGGCAAGGAATAGAGAACAAAGAAACTGGCCTTACACAAGATAAAAATCACATGGTTGAAATATGAACAAGTGTATTCCATGCCTAAAATTTCAAACTAAAATACAAAAAAATAGGAAAAGATAAAGAAAAAATGTGTCCAAGCATCTCAAGTATTAAACAGCACAAAGTTTCCAACTTCTCGATCCTACATACTCCAATCATCTGACTTCCGAAGCTAAAAAAAACTTAGTCTACTAAACAAAACAACCTTATATAAAGAACAACTTCATGGCACTTCCAGCAAAAAGATAAAAAGAAAAAAAAGAAAACCACAAGCAATACATGTAATAGGAACACTTCCAATAACCATGAACTCCAAAAGTTACAAGTGACTGGGATAATCAACAACTGAAAAAGGAGTGGAAACTTTTCACGGATACTAAAAAAACAATACACTCTGTTTCAAAAGATAAGCTTCAGCAAAAACATGAAAAGTTACATGACGCCCTCAGATTAAAGTAAAAAACACTTGCAAAACTACAGATTATTTCTGCATCTCTAGGGAAAAGTCAGCAAGTATCTTCAGACCTCCAAAAATGGATCAAAAGGAGAGCCTAAAAAAAATATATCTCTGTCAAGGGAAAACTGCTGACTTGACTATAGAGCTAAACCTTAATATGTCAAAACAAAGTAAAGCGGCACATGATCATGTTCACAAAAAAGGAAAAGGGGAAAAACTTACCAAGTCCACTGCAGGTCGATTCTTAAATACAGCAAGGGCAGATTTGGATGCCAGGTTACATGAGTGTTTACTCTCTGCCAGCTGACCTGCTACTGAAGCTTTAGCTATGCTACATGGACTTAAGTATGAAATAAACACCAGGGGGGCACACACTACAACTCCAACTGGGTAAACTAAGGGGTGCCACCCCTATCTTAATACAGGCTGCAAGTACTAATAAAAAAAATCACCCAAGTTAAAGTTGTCTCCACTACACTTGCATAAACACATGAACTGTATAGTGTGTTCAGCATACCCTGCGGTTTCAGCAGTCACTGACTCTGAACTCCCCTGTGGCTGCCGAGTTAATTGAACGTGGTTAGGAGTAGATACTTGCGGTCTGACAGGGTTTGTGCACAAACCCCTTGTGCAAGGGGTGTTTGTGTAGAAGTATTAAGGTACCAACTTTTACGACAGTGTGCTGGTAATGATTGTAAGTTAAAAGCATACAAATTTTAAATTGGCAAATATTCTTCATAGCGCAATTACAATTAAAAATGTAATTGGTTAACCCACAAAACCCACAAAAAATTGAAAAGAAATTGAAAGATAAGTGACCAGACAAGAATTTCATTTGTGTTTCAGAAATCTCAGGGATGTTGGCGTGCATGCTATTGGGCCCTGAACGGTGCTGATTTTACACTGTTTTCAATGGGGCTTGAATTAGTGGACTGGACCCACCACGTAATACATACAAGGCCTTGACCTATGAACCTCTCTCTGAAAAATATGGACTTTGTGTTCACCAGATAGACAGAAATAATCTGCATAGGCCTACGCATCAAAGGTCACTCATATACACAGCTTCATGAGACACAAAAAGTTGGGCTAATCGAAAAACCAAGAAACCGAAATGCGTTCTCAGTCTATCCTATTTGCTGTTAAACTAGTTTCAAATCTGCTGAACCTCAAAATGAGGAAAGTTGTAACACATTTGCTAATCTGAAATAATTTTCATTTTTATATTTAAATTGAAAGTTAAAAGCATGCAAATTTTAAATTGGCAAATATTCTTCATAGCGCACGCCAACGAAAATTATTGGAAATCATCACGCCGTCAGGTCTACCAACAGAGTAGCCCAAGCCCTAATACAAGCAACACCTCAAACTGAGCAGACGATAAATCACTCAAACCATAGGACCCAGAAGTGAGTTGGGTTGTATGCGGCTACTTTTGCTCAACGATGTATAATATGTATGTACACGCCTTTCTCCGATGGACCTGCATTTGTCACCTCACCGGCAACCCAAAATGTCCGGCCAGTACGTGATACGTATGTAAAGGCCTTGAAATGCTGATGAACTTGGCCCTGTAAATAATTGTATATACACATGCAGGTTACTCGTATAATATGCACAGCTCGCTTCTATTGCGTTCAGCCAATGGCCATAAAGTGCGTTTACGAAACGGATGGCTTCGGCTTAATCTTTGGCTTCATGTACTGGTTCCAGTCGGCATGGTCCGAGTCTCCTCAAATGGCTGGAGCCAGCGAAGATTAAGCCTGAGCCACTCGTTTCGTAAACGCCCTTTTAGTCTACGCAGGCTTTCGGTACTGTAGAATAGAGCATCCAGGCACTGTGTGGTTGACACTTAAAAGTTACAGTTGCAGATATTCGGTAGTGTTACATTTTATTAATTGGCACCGAAACTAAACCTCTCCATCGCTTATCGAGAACACAAGGACATGAGAATCCTTTCATGACTGGCAGAACAACAAACCATGGCAGTATCACTTTGCTCCCTACACGATCGCCAAGATCTGATCAACTCGTGTGCAGACCTCTTGAAAATTATGTGGCCTTGTTCCAAACCAGACAGGTTGCATCAACTAACTGCCGAAGAACAGAGCGGCCCACCATGCTCTCTTGTCCTCATCGAGCACGGGGAGGACACCCCGGATACTGTCATCGGACACGTAAGGCTAGTCACTGTGACCCGTCCCAAAACGCCTCGAGGTGCCTACATGGAGGCCGTGTGCATAAGTCCATCCAAGCAAGGTTTGGGGCTTGGGCGCAAGATGACGCTGCTGGCTGAGGATTTTGCATCTGAGAGGTTGGAATGTGAACAAATTTTCTTGTACTGCAACCCATCAACAGCGGGTTTCTATAGACGCCTCTCGTACCAGGAGTATCCAGTGCTCTCATTTGAAACGGAAGGTGCAAATTTATTGTCCCAATTTAGCCGTACAGTCACGTGGTACGGAAATCATCCAAGAAAAAACTGGGAGTGGGTCTACCGTGAAGGCCTGTGCGCCTCCAGGGATGATATGATACAACGAGTTATCGGCAAGGTGCCAATGAAAAAATGTATCACTGCAGCCAAAAGATAATTCAAAGAATCCATTTCTAAGATCTGTATTTAGCACCAGTCCTAGTGACTGGCATGTCCACTGTTACAACAACTACTATATCTACAAATATCTACAAAAGAAAATTAGTATGGATTTCCATTTAAAAAAAAAATATGTTAAAACTTCCATTATTAACTTTAAGGGATGTAATGCAATGCATTCTTGTGATCCAACTTGCCTGCCATCTACTATTTATTCCAACATCCTTCGCTGGGTCCACTTCCACCTACATGTACGTCTACGTCTCATCAGTAAACCCCAACAATATTGAAACACTTATTCACCATCTAAATGAGACTTTTTTGGATTGTATAACTTCAGCACTTTATGAAAGCCATTTTCTTGTGTGCGCATTCAAATATTGTTGTAATAAATATAAGTCAGAAGGAAAAAAATTGCACACGAGGTTTCTTTAAAAACCAATGGATACTTTACAGAATAAATTCTAAGAAAACTTTGTGAAAAGGTGAAAAAGTGTAACTGCCAAAATTAAACTATTCATGCGAGATATTCAATAAAATATAACGTTTAACTGGAAACCTAAAAATTCATTCCTCAATGAGCGTGAACACACATTGAGCCTTACACATTACACTATTGAGGATATTCTCATTATATTATTGGTAATAACACTAAGGATTCTTCAAAAGTGCCCTGCACGGTAGTTAGGCAAACCCGAAGGAACAAAGTGGCGGATAGCAATAATTGCTGATGCCTTTAGGCCTATCGAGTATTTTGTTGACATAGGAAACAGACTTTCCTATGAGCTGATCAAGAAAAATGGAAAAATTATCTTAAAACAATATCGTTTGAATTAAAATACATCATAACCCTAAGAGAATTTTGGAAATACACGTAAATTTCGTATCAAAATAACAGAAATTATAGGTTTTTATCAACGATATTGTCAAAATTAAGTTTTCTCAAAACTAGGTAGTTATGCCCTTTGACACACAATCAATTCAAATATAAAACATGTGCCCTGACCACACGGAACTGTGGGTCAAGCCAAAAATTGGCATTCGTTCATTGCTCACTGTTCATTTTAATATTTAGAAGTACATCCATTTTTATCAACATCAGAGTTCTTCAGGTCCAAAGGTGTGTTGTTCTGATGCGGGATGACACATAAGGGAAAGGCGTTCCAATTTGCTCTTTTGGTTCCTATTACCTACGAAGAATTCATCGACAGTATGAACAAAATTCCCTCAAGAAAAGCACCTGGATTTGATGAACTATGCTCCTTTGTTATCAAACCAGTTTAGTACTCACTGGGGAACCACTGGCTGAAAATTTCAATAATTCTTTTAAAGCTGGAGTTTTTCCTCATGGATTATGAAAGGCTCAGTTTAAACTGATACGTGAAAAAGGTTGCAAACATGAGATTGGAAATTTCAGACCAATCAGCTTCATCAACTTTATCTCTTTGAAAAGTAATCCATTCGAGATTATTTATAATTGTCATCTCGTCAGTATCATAGTTTAGCTTTAAACGTACTCTACTTAGCAACATCTTATTATTTAGTCAACAAATGTGTCGTAATATAATGATAATAATGTAAAATGGCAACCATTATTTTTTCATCTTTCTGGATTTATCGAAAGCGTTTCATGCAGTCGATAACAACACTCTGATTTGAAAATTGGAACATTAGGCCTACGGTATTCTAAGAGTGGCCTTAAACTTGTTAAAATATAGTCATGTGACAGAAGCCTGTAGGTTTAATATGATTCTGTGAAATCTACAGAGGGCTGGCCTATTGGAAGTATTCCACAGGACTCTGTCTTGGGTCCCTGATTATTTTCATTGTACATGATATATGCAATACTTGGTTATCCACAAATGACACAAGTTTTGTATATATTGATAAAAAATGTTAAATTGGCGGTTAAGAAGTTTATTTTTCATGTCCAGGAAATTGCTACACTACTAATTAATTTCAGCCATTATGTATAAATTATGTATAAATGTTCTTATACTCAGACTCAAGAAACAAACACAGGATTTTACACACCAGTTTGAATTTATGCCACAACCACAAGGACTTTTATTCATTCTCATAATCATCATTCATCACTGTGCGAGATACAGATGGATTGGCAAAGCGGTCACATCAATTCTTAAAGGGCCACACGCCCAACACTTTGAACACCACTGAGCACCACTAGGGTGCCCAGACCCAACACTTAGCTGGGTATACAGAGTCAAAGTGACTACAAGGCGCGTGCCTATAGGCCTAATCCAAAACAAGTGGTTAGGCCTAAGCTCAAATCCATGTCAATCATTCGGATGTACTTGTAAACATGAAAAAGTTGCATTTGCACTGATGTAACATTCAGTTGGAAGCCCAGCCCCATGAGACTTGCGAGCACTAGTGCAACTGTACAATATTTAATCCAATAACAATTTAATGACAAATGTCTCAAAACAATGCAAGGAGAATGGCTGCCTGAACCCGTCCAAATATGCCTTTGTAACACCTCAGAAGGTATGCCAAATGTATATTAATGTTTGATTTCCAATGATGTAAAATTCAGTCAGGAAAACTGGTCCCGTGAGACTTGCGAGTAATGTAATGATCTAGATCAGGGAAGAGTATTAAATTCTCGGAAATGCTTAACGAGAATTAATTTATGAATACAAAGTATCTAAAACATCCAATATATTGGCTTCATAAACTATGTTATTAAGTATTGCACTATACTAACTGTGTACAGCTCTGTCGTTTTACTCAGTGTCTTGTATTATTTGCCATTTTGCAGCAATAAGCTATATATAGGCCCTTTTCGCTGATTTCAACCAAGGCTCCGGTGAGGGAAATAAATGGGGTTAGTTACTCAGCAACTTTTAGGCCTTCCGCCGTCTTTCGTTCCTTTATTTCATCCACCTCCACCACCAATATCCTCTTCTCTCTCCCAACCCGCAAAAAATAGTATAACGATGTTTTACAACGAACACTTCACAAGTCACTCCGTGCAATGATCCAGTGGCTCCTGTCAGCCTGCCCAAATACATGTACACACAATTAATTTTACACCTTAGCAGGACATGTGAGCGCCACATAGCACATACATGTATATTTATATACACACAAAAAGCAATTCCCCTACAATTTGGTGTTTAAGACTGTCCTTAATTGTTTACAACATGTTTCTATTTATTTACTGTCTTATATATTTGCTCTCCATTGTGCGGTTACAACATCGTAATACCAACTAGCTGATGCTCTTTACCAAAAGGAAAATCTGTTATGTCGACTTAGACACCCTAATGAAATGTCCAAAATGTACGTCTGACACCATCGAAATACTCATCAGTGTTTTTGGACCGAATGCAATTTTTTGTAGTACTTTGATCTAACTGTCATGGCCACAAAATGGGACTTGGTCTGCCATGAAGGCCCGTGCACCTCCGTGCAAGGTTGACATGAGACATTTTCATTTTTTCAGCGTTACAATGACAAAATACTTAACTGCAGTAAAAATAAAAACAAACCAGAAGTTTTGTCTTTCTTGACGACAGAGCAGAGGACTTTTTCGCATTTTCTTTTTTACTTAAGAAAAGGGCATTCCTTGATTTGAGACATCACCACATTTGGATTTCTCACTTCTTACTCAAACATCTATTTAAGAGTTCCCAAAGTTTCTAAAGATGTTGTGGCCTCTTTATAACAAATATTCGAACCCTTTCGGACATTAGGAAACACAACGAATTAAAGTTTGCATCCTTCATACCATGTCACCTTGTCTATAACACTACCCATTCTAGCTATCTACCAAATTTCAGCCCAATCAGACATGTAGTTCACGAGATAAAAGGCTATAAAGAAGGTACCTTTAATATCACGTGACTAGTCACATGATGAAATCCTTACCACATCCGGTCAATGTTTGTCTAAAACCCTTCCTTTTTAAGAGATCTGCAAGGTTTGACCCAATAGAATATGCATTTAAGAGATATAGTGCTTTGAAGAGTGCACCTTTAATATCATTTTACTGGTCTTCTGATGACATCATCATCACATAAGGTCATTTTTTTGTTTATTACACTTCCCTTTCCAGATACCTGCAAGGTTTCAAACAAATCGGACATGTCCTTCAAGAGATATAAGGCTTTCACGTTTGCTCCTTTAATGTTATGTCAGCTGCCACCGTATGACGTCATTATGACGATGTTGTTCTTGGACCCTCTCTAGCTGGGGGACTTAAAGAGTGCACAACTCATACACAGTCAATCAGATCAAGAAAATTGCCGAAGACTGGCTGTCGAACACAAAACATGTTAAAAACCTACTGGGAAAATAGTGTTGACAGAGAGAAATTTTAAGGCCCCCCACCAAACAAAACTTTCCATTGCTGTGGCCAGGTCAATTGAGGGCGCTGTGCACGTGACAACTCATTCAGTGTACTTTATTAAATTAGTGCATTGTTTTAGCTGCCAGTCCAGAATCCCTCCGTTGATCATCATTATTTTATTCTGCCACAGGTATGTTGAAAACATTTGTTATTGTCAACTTGTTCTATAAGTGTTATAGATTGAGGATGGCTACTTGTTTGATTGTTATCCTCTGAGATATTGGAGGATTGGAAGGATTTAAAGTTGTGTAAGTTTCAGATCTTATCATCAAAAGCTATGTGTATGTAAATGTACACACAGTGATGCCTGTGAGTCTGTATGTTGCATTATGATCTTATTTCACTGGCACAGCTTACTTTTCTGATTCAGAAAGTAACTTACTTGTATTCGTTGAAAGTTACAGATTGATATTTCTGATACTTGTGAATTTGAGTAAGGATATTTGGCTCAAAAAGCAAGGATTTTGCTGTTGTAATTTGGGCATGTCATCAGAGCACAATGTATATATACGATGAAGTGGCTCCAAGTACTGTCCTTACACACATGTATAGGATCTAATGCCTAAGCTTGACCAAGTTTATCGGTATTAGTTATGGCACTCTCAGAAGATTTCTTTGTACTGTTGAGCATAGCCCACTTATGGTTACACAGATTTGTTGGAGAACTAGAGTTAATTGCATTTTGTTAATTCCTTGTTACTTGTGTCATTGTTAATTTAGTTTGGTATTTCCAATCTACCCTGGACTTGGCTTAAGTTTACGTACTTATTTTGTAGTTCTCTATATCCTTATCTGTGTATTTATTTAGAGGCAGTTCAAGCACACATGTATATAGAATTCTGTTGTTTTATTGACAAGTATGGATCGATTGGACTGCTAATGTGAATTTTCTTGCACACCGTTCAGCAAACTTGGATATTTTCCCATAGGATGTGCATTGTACATGTTGGATAGTAGTTTGACCACACCTTGGGCTCCTTGCCTGGTGGTTTCCCAAGGATGGAACAGAGGTAAACCAGCTGGTACAGTCATTAGGACTGGCCAGGAATGTGGTTGAGTGTAAGTGTAGTTGGCATATTGATCATTGACTAAGCCACACCACACAACTCGGTGGAGATTTATTGATATTGTGCTGTGTGAGTAGGACTGTGTGCAACTTGAGTAATCGCTATGTGATCAGTGCACTACACACCAGCCTTCACAGGAAACCCCCTGTGGGGAATGTTTATGTTTTACCCCAGTCCTCTGGAAGGGCTACTCCCTAGTTCATTAGTATGTATTAGGATTTTGGTCAACTGTTTATTGTTCAGTAGGACACTGGCCAGCAACTTCACTGTTCTGCTTAAACTACTGTGAATATTTAATCAGGCGGACTTGTGATTTTACAATGTGCCGACTAGTACTTACCTGATTGGTAATTGTTTTGTGGATTTATGCAACTGCTTGCCTCCTGAGGATTAGAAATAACTATGGATGCGTACTACATGTTGGCTATGAAAAACTTAAGGCTAGGCCAGGCTTACGGAGATGTATGTTTCCAGTACATGTATGTCATGTTATTGATATGTGCACTAGTTCAGTGTACTTTATTAAATTAGTGCATTGTTTTAGTTGCCAGTCCAGAATCCCTCCGTTGATCATCATTATTTTATTCTGCCACAGCGAACTGGAACCCTGGGTACCCCCTTTGACCCCAGTACCCCGACACACCCTGGTAACATTTGGCGACCTTGCCAGGACAGGGCAGACTGATGGGAACGGCGAGGGCCTGAGCATGCTGATACGTAGCTGAGGGAGTAGTTTGACCATCGCGGTTACACCGGGAGTCAGTTTAGCAGAATGACGGCCGCCAAGTCACTCATAGAGTTTGAAAAGGAGGTGAAGGCAGGGCTGTACCAGCTGCAAGAGCAACAACTGGTGGAACTAGCCAAGTCACACCCGGCACACCCTGGTAACAATAAAATATTCAAAAATCAATTTAAAAAGAAGGTGACGTCATCATGACGTCATAAAATTGGTGTTTTGTATCAGATTTTTTTGTTGGCTGTAATTTTGATGACAATTGAAGATCGCTAAATGACCAAAATGATGCCCTTAAAACACGTACAAAATCAATGGGCTAAATACACATGCAGAAATGCTCCTTTAAAACTATATCTAGTGATTTGTGTTTAAACTGACAACATTTTCTGCAATATTACTTGATATTGCCACTCTAAGGTATATTTGTAATCGAAAGAAAGGGAGATTTTAGTCTGGTAGTAATTCTCGGTCGAAGTTGAGGACTACTCACTCATTAAGCTCGATAATAATGTGTGGAAGAAAACTTGTACAAAACCTGTGGGGAAAATTACACATTCAAAAATCAATAAAAACGTAGTTGATTACGTCTTCACGACGTCATAAATTTTGAAGTATTTTTGTATCGGGTCTTGGTTGGCTGTAACTTTGGTTACAATTGAAGATCGCCAAATCACTAAAATAGTGTCATGAAAACGTGTACAAAGTCAATGGGCTGAAATACAAATTAAAAAATTAATGATAAATCACTTGATGACGTCATCATGACGTCATTTATTTTGCACATCTTTAGTCAAGGGTCCTTCCTTGATGTAAGTTTGATGAAGATACAAAGTTGCTGGGGACTAAAGTCGGTGGTGGAAGAAATGTGTACAAAACAAAGGGGATTTGGGTCAGAAGAAGAAGAAGAGGAAGACGAAAGAAGAAACTAGAGGTTTGTCTGTCTTAAGGACAGAGCAAAGGGCTTTTTCACGTTTTCTTTTTTTCTTAAGCAAAGGGCATTCCTTCATTTTAGATACTACCACATTTGGATTTCTCACTTCTTACTTAAAGTACTTAAAGTACTTAAAGATGTTTTTGTGACCTCATTTTAACAAACATTTGAACCCCTTTCGGACATTAGGAAATGTAACAAATTAAAGTTGGCACAGTCAATCAGATGAAGAAAATTGCCGAAGTCTGACTGTCAAACACAAAACATGTTTAAAACCTATTGGGAATATAAAATATTCAAAAATCAATTTAAAAAGATGGTGACGTCATCATGACGTCATAAAATTGGTGGGTTTTTTTGTATCAGAGTTTTTGTTGGCTGAAACTGATGACAATTGAAGATCGCTAAATGACCAAAATGATGCCCTGAAAACGTACAAAATCAATGGGCTAAAAACCTATGCAGAAATACTGTTCCTTTAAGTTCATGTCACGTGATTTGCGGCTAAACTGAAGAAAAATTATGAAATTTTATTTGATATTCTTACTCTTGGTTATAGTTGGAATGAAACGGAAGGGAAAATTTAGTATGATTTCTCTTTTGTTCTGGTAGTAACTCTCGGTCGTATTTGAGAACTACTCCTTAATTATTCTCAATAATAGTGTGTAGTACGAGAACGTGTACTATCCCTATGGAGAAAAACTGTGGCTTTAACCTCATGTCACGTGACTACTTATGATGTCATGATGACGCACGTGTTCTGGGACCCTCTTTACGTGGTGGAGTATGATTGTGCACAAACATGAAATCAGTTAGATTGCCCAGCGTCCCGAAGTGTGCCTGTTGAAAAATGTGTACAAAATCTACGGGGAAAAATGAGGTATTCAAAAATCAATACACATGTTGCAGTTTCTCTTCCAAGATTATAGGCTATCACCATCAGCAGAACTGCAGCTTCAAATCAGTCACTTAACAATGTTAATGCAGGCTTACATCGTCGAGGCTTTCTGCTGCAATACCCAACAATGAGAAAACAAAATGTCGAGCATGTATCACATCTCAGGAGTTGTGGTTAATGCCGCGTGTCTAAACCCACACACGTGTATACATTATACATATACAGACAGTATGATGCACTCACAGTGGCCTAGGTAAGTATACACTTTGGACGCGCGGTCCGAGAACTGGTGCCTCGATAGGCAACGCCTACAGATGAATAAATCACGCACCCAAGGTCAAAGGTAAACCTAATACGGTTTGACAATGTGCGCCTGCATTACAACACCTATGCAGAAAATAAAATATTGAAAAATCAGTATAAAATCAGGTGATGACGTCATCATGCCGTCACCCATTTTATATAAATCTTGCCTCGGGGTCTTTGTTGGCTATCATTTTGTCATCGTTCAAACATTGCGAAGTTACCAAAATTTTGGCTCGAAAACGTGTACAAAGTCAATGGGCTATAAACTCGTTTGCAGAAACACTGCTCCTTCAACTTCATGTCACGTGATTTGCGCTTAAATTGAAAAATATTTATGAAATATTACTTGACATTCGGCCTCTTAGGCATATTTCAAATCAAATAAATGTAACAGACTGGAAAGTACCCGATTTCTCTTTCGTTCTGATAGTAATCTTGAGCCGAAGTAAAGGTCTAGTGATCTTGTGTTAATTAGAAAAACGTGTACAAAACGTGGGGAAAAATAAAATATTCAAAAATCAATATAAAATAAGGCCATGACGTTACCATGACGTCATAAATTAGGCTTTTATTTTCCATCACGGTCTTTGCCGGCTGTGACAAATGATTGTGCCTTAATCTTGATATTTTGATTATTATATCTAAAACATTACACGCAATAAACCTGTTAAAGGATGCAGAGTTTGTCAGTTAATCGCAGGCCTGCTTGGTGCTGGGTTGAGTAATGGGGGCAAGCGACATGGGCGAAGTGGCGCGTCAGTGGACGAAATGGCACGTGGGCGAAGTGGCAAATCGGTAGATGGGCGAAGTGGTCGTGGGCTAAGTCAGTGACAAGACCGTTCCACCAACATATGTTTCCTTCCTAATTGTTCAGGGTCGCACGCTTGAATGCCAGTGAGCTTTTTGCTGGAAATAACTCACGAGACGTCTGATGGACTTTGTCAGTCAAAATCTTGTGTAATCAGATATGCAGTAGCCTTTTTCGAGCAGTGGAACTAAGTTTATTTCCTCTCTTCGTGTAAAAAAAGTCATGATATTCTTGCAACCGAGGTTATCACAGGAATATAAAACACTGACGGTCATTAGATTGCACAGGTTTTTTAAAGCCAGATTCACGAACTAAAATTCTGGTTCACAGTGAGTTTATTCTGTCAATTCAAGCCATCAAAGGTCGATACTTGCTACTGACGATCCGACCCGCAGGCTACCCGTCATGCACCACGCCACAATCGCGTCGCGTCATTTAGTTTGTAACGCATGTGTGCCCTCCGCAATGGCTGGTTTACGCAGGCTTTTGATACCCGTACCCAACAATAATCAGATGATAAGGTCAGCTTGATTTAATGCACTGTCACGAACTACTTGCAGTTGCGTCTGTACATACGGTACAGGCTACATTGCATTTATTGGCAGCATCATGAAAAGACAACTCGGGGACCTGAGAATCCTCCATGGCAGAACAGCAAACCTCGGCAGTTTCAATTTGCTCCCTTCACGATCGCCAAGATCTGATCGACACCTGTGCAGAGCTCTTGAGAATCACGTGGCCATGTTCCAAACCAGAGAGGTTGCATCAACTAACTGCCGAGGAACAGAGCGGTCCACCATGCTCTCTTGTCCTCATCGAGCACGGGGAGGACACCCCAGATACTGTCATCGGACACGTAAGGCTAGTCACTGTGACCCATCCCAAAACACCCCGAGGTGCTTACCTGGAGGCCGTGTGCATAAGTCCATCCAAGCAAGGTTTGGGGCTTGGGCGCAAGATGCTACTGTTGGCTGAGGAATATGCTCACGAGACGTTGGGATGTGAGCAGATCTTTTTGATCTGCGTCCAATCATCATTGGGTTTCTACGAACGCCTCTCGTACCAGGTGTACCCAGTATTGACACTTGAAACAGAGGGTGCAAATTTGCTGTCGAACCTTGACAAAGCAGCCACGTGGTATGGGAATCATCCAAGAAAAAACTGGGAGTGGGTCTACCTTGAGGGCCCGTGCGTCTCCAAGGATGACATGAGACAACAAACACTCAGCCAAGTAACGATGGTAAAATATTTTACTGCAGTTAAATGATAAGCCGAAGAAATCTGTCAGAACTACAACTTTACTGTTTTCATCTAGTTATTCCTTTTGATGTATGGAGTTATTTTGACCTGGTACTAGGAGACCATCAATCAGTCAAACATGAGATTGGCAGATTCCATCACTTTGGTTCAGTTCAGTTTCTTTCAATTAAAACATATCGATGACCGTCGGACAGGTTTACAAATTCAAAGCAAAGAAACGACTGCACTTAGGAAATGTAAATATATTAAAGCCTTCATTGCCGGGGAAGATAATAACAGTGTTTCAAGCGTATAGGTTTGGGTTTTAGTTCACTCAAAGCCTTGCAGAAAGGACTGACATATATTTCCCCTTTATTCACATATGGAATGAGCACTCAGTGCACTCTTGTATTGAGCGTGAACGAATCCGGTAAACCTTAACAACCTTTCTGAGCATTATGAAAGTCGTATTGTATCCCATCCTACATTCATAGTTGTTTGTAAGGACTGTCACGCCATATTTCGTAAAGTTCTACACATGTATTTACTTAGCATCAACCAGGTTGACTGTCATTTCCGCTGTTGCTACAGCAACCAATATCTTCAAATTAAAATGATTAATGTGGACCTCTACCATTTTAGCAAATATATGTAAAAATTTATATTATTTACTTGGGGGATGTAATGCCATGCATTCTAAGAATCTTTAATGTGGTGGTCAGACTTTGTCAAGTCTAGCGTTCCCTCAGGTTTCCACACCACGCACTTTCTCACAAACCTCGAGTGTTCCTACTCGTTCAACATAGTCCCGACATTATATTTTAATTGTTGTATTTTCTGTGTAGAGTCGCCCCAGTGGTTGTTCATGGTCATAATCATAAATTAATCGTATCCTCGTCAATATTAGTCTGCAACAACGGGTTGTATAGTCCATTAATTCCTACCAGACATGATCGTATTGTTGTACGCTAGTACACGACGTACTTCGCCGTGCCGTACCTGACAATCTGCCTCTCTCTGGCAGTTTGTTGTGGCAGAACCTGAACTCTGTAGACAGAGCAGGTTGCACAGTGCTCTTTTATCCTTTAGTCTATCCTTTAATAATCCTTTTATCCCTTTGCCCACCAGCTCTGCCATATCTTATGACTTAACTTTTTATTCTTGCAATTACCACGGCATAAGACTTTTTTCCATTACTGGTCAATCAATCCATATCATTGACAACTCCATTTATTAGCGTCCACAATTGTGTAAATTTTCTATTTCTTAATATTGGGGCAATCCTAAATTTCTCAACGTGATTTCAAATAGAAATAAATCAACTCTAATATACAGTGAGAATCATTCTTTGTGCCAATTCTTGATCTTTATTTGGAGTATCTTAATCGCCGGAGAGATCAATCCCTAACTTAAAACTTAGGCGTACCCAATCACCGTAGGGTATCACCACCCCACGTATGAACGTGACCAGGTGACATTAATATTCTCAATAGTAGACGCTCAGGTTCCATCTGCTGTGACTGGTTATGCAGCTACAACTCATCAATCAGAATCATGCACCCGATAGTTTCAACTTTAATCACACATCTGTCAATTAGAAATAAAAAGATTGGTCTTAGCCCTCATTTTGCCCTTAAAGGTGGTGCACAAGATTTCCATTCGTAGTACTTTTTCAAAATGGGCTATTTTGTGTATCATTTCAATGACTCGCTTTCTTGGTGAGTTCACGTGTGCTTCGAGATAAATTATATCTAAATAAATCTAGTTTTGTGTTGAGGCCGGCAAGAAAATACATTCAAGTCTGTGTCACTTCCTCTAACCAGGATATTCCTGCCGATTCATCTCATGAACAACGCTTCACCATGTAGTTAAACGACCGCAAGTCACCGAAGTTACGGGGTGACGACATGCATATCGTTCAGGTCACATGCATGTTGGTCAAAACTGTCCACACGCTGCCAGTGTACAGCACAGCCATTAACCACTTCATAAATCAACACATGATGACAACCCGAGCCCTTGCATTCTTGGCAAACAAGTTGTGATCAAAAAAAAAAAAAGAAGGAGGTTAAATGTATGGAAATTGTGAATTTTGTTGAAGAAAACAGGCTACCTGTTTTCTCCCAGGAATTGATAAATCAGAGTGTTTCTCTTGCAATTTCGGTGATGGAATGGGAAACATCTTTTAACATGTAAAAACGTTGAAATCGTACATTACAAAGATGAACAAAGAAACTGACTGGAGCAGGATTTGAACATGCGACTTCCAGAATACCGTACCAGTGCTCTACCAACTGAGGTATTTAGCCTTACATTACGGTGGCCCTTCCCATTTGTCAACATCTTTAATCAGGGGCTCTGGTCAGAAGCCATATGGAACAACAAGCATCATACACATTGTAATTTCAACTTTAATTTCATACCTGTAACATGTCTAGCTCTTCGTTTTTCCCTCAAGAGAACAACTGAATGTGTCAACTATTTACTGACATGGTGCCTTTTCATATTTTTATAAGAACGCTTTACATGTAAGTTGTGTCACAGATCAGCAATAATTCAAACAGTTCCCATTTTCACGTGAAACTTCAATGGCTTGGGGGTTCAAATGACACAAAGCATTTTAGTTAACGTAAGCTGGGTAGGTGCTATTCACTGGAAAGTCAACAATGTCGGATAGCTCTCTCTGTTAAAAATCCTCCCGAATCCTTGAAAACTCCCACCGACACTACAGAGCACCAAGAGCACCATTCCAAGTAAGTGCATCTCCCTCATACAAGAAGGTTGCTGAAGCTTTGAACAGCTTTCAAAGAGGAAATTGTCCAATTCCTGGTTGAGAGGCTGACAAGTGACACAGAGCTGGTCACGTCCAAACAATTCTCTTCAGCTGGACGCATTTGCATAAGACCCTGCAGCCAGTAGCAAGTTCCGTCGGGTAAAATGGAGAAAGTGTACAGGAGTGTCTTTGGTGGGATAAGAGCCCAACAAAAGCTTGCTCTTTGAAGATCTGTAACGAGATCAGAGAGCTTTTCTTCAGTTATGGAAATTGGAACATCTCCAACAACTAATGTAAAAAAGTTGTAAACATTTTAGTCTTGATCGCATTGCCATTCTTTAAAAGCATCAAAACCAAGAAAATTCCTGGAAAATGTGGACTGCAGTAATCCTTGTTTTGTACCAATACACAGAGTGTTCCTCATGTTCCAAACTGAGGAGATCATTCCAAGTAGACACCTGTGTGTGCACAGACAAACATTCCTCTCAGCAATGTCAGGTTATCTCTGGAAGGATTCAGGTGTCAGTTTAGAAATTCCTAGTGCTTCTGGACGTCTTGTCAGACATGAATATGCTGGAGATTGGATGAAGAAACTTAAGCTACAGCAGCAAAAGACAGATAAGCCAAAAACTTGAAACGAAAACTTCAACCCTGAGCTTAGTCTAAGCTGCTACAAGAGAGCTGGAGAAACTCTGTTTCTCAAGAGCTTACATGCAGATCTAAAAATGACCGTCAAACTATTGATCATACACTAATAGCTTCCCTACCGATTATCATACATTATGTGATCAATAACTACCACAAAATCATGAACAGCTATTTTTGATGATGCAGGATTCGAGGAGCCATTTGGACAGCGGTTGAAGAAATTTCGTAATTTTTTTTAACTTACTGTACAATGTTGGGTGTTGTAGTCATGTCCTCCGCTTCAACTTCCGAGAAGACCTTCTTCACATCCCACAGCTTGACACAGTTATCCATACCACCTTCATCATAGAAAATAACTGAAAATTACCAAATACTTACCAAATTAGAGTTAAACAGTGCACAGCAGAAAATGCTTACTCCATTGCAAGTTTCAATCAAAAACGTGCTTATCTAAATATAGATGTTATGACCCACCAACGGGTTATTCAAATGTAATCACATGCTCGTTACAATTTAAAAACTCAGACAGACACATGCTGTGTTTGATTTTAAGGTTACATCCAGCTTGATTACAGACTCCAAAATAGCCACCATCTTTTCAGTGTTGCAGAGAAAATTCAACTTGGCATTACATTCCTCCAATAAATTGAGTGAAACAGTGACCCTGGACTGGCGAGCCTATGACAGATGTATGCTGATACCTGATGCTAGGACACTGCCATCCCTGCAGAAGGCCAAAGCGTACACAGTGTCCGAGTGGTCAGTGAGTTCAGCCACCAGGTGTCCGTGCCGCAGCTCCCACATCAAGACCCTGCCATCAGCGCCGCCAGAGGCTAAGTAATGACCATTGGGAGAGAAGCATAGGACCTGAATGGGACCCTGCAGGGATGAGAAGTCGTGGACTTTTATTCACGAGAGCTAGGGGACTGGACCTCACATTGCGTTCCGAGAACAGGCAAAAATCCCAAAATCATTTAATATTATATTTGGAAAAAAATACAACATTTGGCAGAAGAGAGACAAGATATACTCTTAAACATACAGCCAAATGCCACAAATTCTTATCAGAGCCCAGTTTCACAGTGAGCGCGGCTTACTGTTAAGTAAGTTATTTTGCTAACAGCACAGAATATCAACAAAGTAGTCATACACTGGTGACACAAAATGCACATACACAGTGCATGAACTTTCAAGGTTAACATTATTATGTTTCAGTTATTATGTTTATTTATGTTTTATTAGTGCTGGCAAGGGTAATTAAAGCACTTTGCTCATGGGGTTTTTCTTAGTATCAATGTTTGCCTGCTTGTTTCTGCTCCGAACTTTCAAAAATTTGGTACCATTAAGGGAAATGCATTTTCAAGAGAAAACAGATTTTAGAATGGCAATATATTGTGCTTGTAAGGAATTTCTTCATCAACCCAGTTGAACGATAAACCGTTCAAACATCCCTTTAGAAATAAGTTATTCTGTCAAATCAGTAAGGTATTCACAGGAAAACTCAAAGTCAAGATACAACCTTTGGTATGCTAAGGGCATAAGATGTACAACAATATGCCACTGTTGGGTTGTTTTTATTATTATTGGCAGGTCAACTGTCTTAGCAAAGCAAGCCAATCACCTTGGTCATGGGTAGGTAGTTAAGTGTTTGATAAAGGATTACAGGGTAATTGTTTGGTGATGGGGCTCTTAAAGATAAAAAGCTGGGAAAGGTGTTGAAAGGGAAGTAGCGAAAGAAACAGTGGCAATCTGGCCTCTCTCTAGTGGAGTCCGGTGCAGATTAGGGGTCTCAAACCCCAACCCTCCCCCAATACCTATAAAAAAAAAGAGTAAACAACTGTAGTACTACTAAATAGATCTCATCCTGTTAGGGTCATTATTTGTACATGGCGTTAGGAACATAAGCTTAGCTACCTGTATAAATGCTAGTGTGTCAGTAACAATGACAGAATTTGCTACGCGTCTGCAGCGATGCCAACTTTTCAAAATGAGAAAGTATAATCCAATCGCACTACCAGTTCCGGTTTCCCGACTGACCCTAATTCTTCGGCGCAACCCTAAAAATATCACCGGCAAATTAGAAAAGAATGAAATGAAATAAAACAAAGTTTAAAATAATTCTGTTGAAACTTCGAATTCTTTGTTTCGAGCCTTCAAAAATCCTATCAAAACAAACAAAAATAAACCCTTCTCTTCTTTTCTTAGAGATACTATCTCGCCGCGGCGAGTTATTATCTCGCCGCGGCGAGTTAGCTAAAACTAGCTCAATTTGCTGCATATTAAGACTCAGTCTGGATACCAGACCCAATGATTCCGACTACTCTTCTAATCAAAGGTCCTGTATCAGCCAATGTCCACGTGACCAATACTCCAGCAGATTTCCGGGAATAGTCTAACTATTCCGAACTTATCCTGTCCATATTAAATTCAGTTTAAAGTGAACACTTTTTCTTTGATGGTCCTCAAACTTGTAACATTCGTTGCAAAGATTAAAATGAATAAAATTGGTAGCCAAATGAGTAACGGGAGAAGAAAAAGACCGTTCAGATGGTATCGGTAATATTTGGGCATACATTTTTTTCAAGATTCGAATGAAGTTTTACAGAGTGGATGAATTTTCATTGACGTAGCGTATTTTCTAGATTCCAAGGAATTATCAAAGAACGTAATTTTTTTACAGAGCGAACATTTTTCAAAATTGGAACGAATTTTTAAAGCCCAACTTTTTTAGATCGAAACAAATTTTTTTCTAGCGAAAGACTGAACGTATTTTGGAAATGGGAACACTTTTCAGCGTAAAGCAGCTGTTCAGATCACGCATTTTACACAAAATCTCATGCATGCGATCCTGAATATAATGAGAAAGCATCCAAATTAACATGAATCCCAATTAATAAGCAACTACAAATAAAAGCAACTTGTGAAAACTACGTTAAAACAATCTTGGAAAATTATGCTGCACTTGTCAGTAAATATCCTTGAAGTACTATGAGGCTTTCGCAGAATATCGTCTAAAAGATGGAATACTTTTTATGCGCGGCTTTGGATGCTTTCTCTCTTCGGATGCTTTCTTGGATCAGATAATTTCTCACTTCCGATGCTTTCTTAATTCGGATAAAGTGAGATTTCCGTAAATACATAAGCCGTTAGGTTGTAAAAAATGTCTAAATGTCAAAAAATGTTTACATTGTAAAGTTTTTGCTCTATTTTTAAAGAATTTCGAGCTTTAAATATTCATTCAAACCTAGATATTACGTTGTGTATATAAAAATTCATTGGATTCAGATTCTAAAAGAGAAATGAGATCCTTAAGATTTTGTTCGGTTTTTGAAAAATATATACTAAACTTCTAAAATGCAAGCTTTTTAAAAATGATAATCGCTTAAAACAAATTAAATTTAAAACTAAAATGCGATCAATACAAGAAAAACTTTTTCCAATATTTCGACCTTAATTCTACTTTGTAGTTGATGGTGTGCTCCGACCGGTATACCACGGACAATTCACAAAATTCGTGGTACAGACGAGGCCGGAAAAGCCCGAATATCAACGATACCATCCGAATGGTGTGTTTACTCTCCCCTTTCATTTGGCTACCAATTAAGTTCGGAATGGTTTGAATATTCCCAGAGATCTGGGAGAGTGTTGGTCACGTAGACGTTGGGTGATACAGGACCCATGTTAAGAAGAGTAGTCGGAATCATTGGGTCTGGTATCCAGACTGAGCCTTAATATGCAGGAGTTGAACTAGTTTTACTTTTAGCTAACCGGCCGCGGCGAGATAGTAACTCGAAATTTTCTATCGCTTCTACTTTGGGATGAATTGGTCATCTAGTCTGGTCACAGTCTTATTTGAAACACCATACTAACAAATATCTAGCTCACAAAACAACACGGAGACCTGAGAATCCTCCATGGCTGTGATGGCAGAACAGCAAACCAAGGCATTTTCAATTTGCTCCCTTCACGATCGCCCAGAATTAATCGACTCGTGTGCACAACTCTTGAAAATCACCTGGCCCTGTTCCAAACCAGATAGGCTGCATCAACTAACTGCCGAGGAACAGAGCGGTCCACCATGCTCTCTTGTCCTCATCGAGCACGGGGAGGACACCCCAGATACTGTCATAGGACACGTAAGGCTAGTCACTGTAGTAGTAGGGATTGGAGAGTTCTGGACCACACACCCCTTTTTGCCCCGTTTTTGCCCAAAACTCCTGGGTACTACATCGACTAAAAAAATCGCGGAAATAGTTTTGACGAGAAAAAATGGGAAAAACCATAAATGACTCGAAATCCCGGGTTTTGCCCCAAAAAACCCCTGAGTACCACATCGACAAAAAGGACATTTTAAAAAAATATAGACATTCTAGGGGATAAATCTATTTTACGCGGCTCCCCTTTGCTGGTGTGTTGGGTGACCTTTGGCCTACATCCGATCTACTTGCTGGGAATGATTTTGGTGATTTAGTAGAATAACTTACGGTGTATTGAACCGCCATTTATAGGTAACTTTTGCTTTTTATTTAAGCGGTAATGTTGGTTCTATAATAGTTCCGTCTTTAATTACTATTTTTAGAGTTTTCATGTTTAATTTTGCAAAGATCGCGTGTATTGCGCGATCTTTGTTTTTTATTTTTAAATTGTAAACCCTTTCGTAAATTAAAGAATCTCTTAGTTCTTTAGATTTAATCGCGTGAAAATCATTAAAAGGATCTGGATCTAAAGCATTTTGAGCTTTAATGTAATCTTCTCTTTTAAAACCCTTTATCAACATTTTTAAATACATTATTTATTTAAAATGAAAATCGTTATTTTTGCTTCACTGACTTTGCACTTTTGACTAGCACCGATCACACTAGCAATAACTTCTCGACTTGCCCGTTATAAAAAAAAACGGAATAAATAAACAAGCAATAATAAAAATAAATGGTAGATCAAACTACAAACGTGAATTGTTATTTTTGCAAAGACACGAGAAATTCGATCGACTTGATAGATTCGTACGATTGCTTTCGTTGTTTAAATTCCAAAAGTTTACGCAAATGTATCGATTGTAAAGAATGCCACAATTGTCACCAATGTCAAGACTGCGTCAGATGTAAGGACTGCTCCACCAGCGACGATTGCGGTAGATGTATAAATTGCGTGGCTTGTTTTAATTCATACGACTGCAGAAATTCAAATGCCTTGGACAGTTGTGAGGACTGTTACGAGTGCGCCCATTGTATCGAATGTTTTGGTTGTACCTACTGCACCTGCTGCGTAAATTGTGTCGAGTTGGAAGGAATGGATCACGTGGTGCTCATAGACGGCAAGCATAAAAAGCTGAGGCACGCGCGACAGAACGAGCCACTGCCCGATTCGTCGACTAAACTCGACGCGGACTTATACAAAATTGGATTAATTATTAAATACGACGCTGACGTCGAACATTTAATTAAAGTAGAAATCCCACCCGAATAAAAATGAGAAAAATTTTAGTCAAAGCCGGAAAATCAGAACCATGTCAACTCAAGTATTTATCGTTTCAGACGACCACGAGCGCCTAAATGCCGGCAACTGCGACCCCTATGGCCCCTTTGACCTGAGTAAATTAATCATTTTAAATCCCGTGGTTAAAGAAGGGATCTACACTTCGCCCATTTTTTACCATCACAACGACCAAAACAAACGCCTGTTGATTATGATGACTACAAATATGGCACTCGAGATAAAACGCCCGAAAACACCCAGGACCGTCAAATTTGTTACCAGATACAATCACCTACGGCAAGCGTACTCGATCACATAAATTTGGCTGTTTATAAATTTATCGAGTCTCAAGGGTCTAATCTCCCGTCTAACACCGTAAACGCCTACAAAGCCAGTCACGATATCGATGAATTGATCAAGATCGAATATGTAGTTAAACCGCCTTATACGGCTAAAAACCAAATGTACGTTAAAATAGATCCCTTTGCTTCGCTATTTGATCACCAAAAAAGATCTATCGACTCGTCAAATATCGATAAATTTATCAATAAGAGATGCGACGCGCAATCATTTATTTGTGCAAAAGACGTATACTATGGTACCCACGGTTCACTGTCTTGCGGAGCCAGCGTCAGGTATACAGTGACAGCGGCAATGTTGAAAATTAGAAACGACGGTCTAATTTGGAGTAAGTCGGCGTTGCAAGCGTTTAGCGGATTTGAATTAAAAGACGATTAAATTTGAAAAATCAATTTAACCCCGGTTATTCCTCGGAATAACCGGGGTTAAATTTTTTTTTACCTTAAACAAATAAACCCTTATATAAAAGATGGCTGACGCGGAACTTTGCCACTTGCTGAATCTAAAGGAAGTACACATAGCGGGATCACAAAAACAAAGTCAACCGATGCCCGCTTGCGACCACCAAATAGTTGAAATAAATGAAAGAAAGGCTTGTAAACATTGCGGCCTAATTTTTGGGTTTGCTTCGCTCACTTCTTACACCCCAGCAGACATGGGAGATCGGTACTTTAATCATCACGTTTGGAAGAAACCGCCACCACCAAAATCGAGAAAAACGTTGCAGAAGTATAACGTTTCTTTTAAAAACGGCGAAGCGGGTGTAATAGAATACAAGTTAAACCAAGTTTTAAACGGTAAGATCTCTCGAGGTAAACCGTTGAAGGCTTTAATCGCGGTATGTTATCAAGACGTCACTGGGGAAACCGAATTTAAAGTGAAAGACCTTTTTCAAGTCTCGGATAAGCACTGGAAAAACGCTATGGAGAAGTTTAACCTAGCCAAACAAGACGTATAAAACGTATATAATAAAATGGAGACTCACACGTTTTACTTGACAGAGAGCGAGCAGACGTTTAGATTGAAAAACGAAATCAACAACACCAAAGGCGACAAAGTCGTCCGAGTAAAGAATATTCAGTTTGAAGCTGGATATTTTAACGTAACAAACGCCACTGAAATTGAGTGGGATACAAACTTGGACGGTAGGCCAGCGGGGGTACTTGGCGAACGACCGCCCCGTATACCCTCAGTGGAAAGAACGGACTCATTTCCCAATCCAGAATTAGTACAAACAGCTAAATCCAGATTGATCCAAGCAAATAAAAGAGGCGAGTTAGCGGAAGAAATCAGAATCATCGCTGATGAAATTAAGCAGCTTAACCAAGAAATCGCAGCTTTAGAAGATCAGTTAAACCAAAGACAACCATCAGAAACGCGAGTTCGTTTAGCTTTTGATATCGACGATAAAAAAATCAAATCAGCTTTACTGCTCGAGGGGCAAAGACAAGCTTTAGATGAAATCTACGAAGGGAATCCACCAACTCGACCTACCACCACCACCAACTCCCCCAGGAGACCCAGAAGAGAATTAACTAAAAAACTGTTTTTGACGGAGCTAAATGGACCTATATACGACAGACTTCATTCGCGAAGCTCATCTGAACCATTACCCCAGGGCCAAAGAGGAAGCATCGTGGTACCCCCCGGTTATTATAGCATGGACTGGTTTCACTTTTTGTTAAACTCGATACCGGGCGTTTCTTTAAAGGTTCACTCGGAATCTAAACGGGTCACTTTGGCCATTACGAACCCCAATCTCAAGTTGCGACTAAACAAAGAAGTGTCCAAGCTATTAAACTTACCCAAAATAAAACTTTTACCCAAGGTCATTTACGAAGGCAATTACGATTTAAACCCCTTGAAACTCGCATTTATTCATTGCAAACAATTAAATACATTTGACAACTTTTATAACGGGCAGTCTTTAGACTTGCTAGACGTGATAGCTACCGAGCCTAGCACCTGTAATCACTGTAAAACGCCTAAAAATTAATACACAGAAACATCAGTGAATTGACTTTTTCTGTTAAAAACGATAAAGGCGAACTCTTGAATAACATCGGCAAAATTTTAATCGAGTTTGACATTTTTTAAAACGCTTAATTATAAAAGTAATAAGATGACGACTAACATATACCCAGATTTAAGTAAACACTCGGATTTGACTTTAAACTCGACTGAACAAGCGGAAACCAAAATTTACAGACTCAGAGAGATCGAAGAAATTAAATCCCAAATCCAAAGAGAACGCAACGCGAGGGAAAATAGTTACAAAAAGATCAAACGACTTTTAACCGCGCTCGGATACGTGGTGCACGGCGTAGAAGCGAATGGAGTCACATCGGCAGCCGTAGGCATTCCCGCCATTTTGGGCGTCGTTACCGGGCCCGTTGGACTTGTGATGGAAGGCATCGCTATCGGTGCGTTTGGCGCTTACGCGATTCTAAAGTACGCCTCCCGTAGACTCACCCACAAAACTAAAAAACACGACCAAATTCGAATTTTGGCAGACGCTAAATTAAACACCATCGAGGAATACTTATCTCACGCGATTGAAGACGGTGACATATCCCAGGAAGAATTTGTCCTTATTTTATCTGAGCTTAAAAAGTTTAACGAGATGAAAGAAAAGATCAGATCGCGTACGTCTACAAGCGAGCGAAACTTCTAAAGAAGAATTCGAACGTCAAATCAACGAAAAAGCAGAAGCGCTAGCCAACGAACGGGCGGCGGTTTTAAAAAAAAATCTTATGAAAAAACTTGGCGAATAAGTTTTACAAAGTCGGTTAAATATGAAGAGAATCCACCCGCTTATCAAAACTTGGTCTGTCCAACGGCACCTCCTTTAAAATTCTTTTAAAATAAATGGGAGGCAATTTTAGTAGTCTAAATATTTTAGTAAACGAAGACAATTCCTTTACAGCCGAGTTTCCAAATTTAACGCACGCGTATAAATTACCCAAAGTAACCACGGACGAAGCCGTCAATCGCTGGTCTACCGAGTCGATGTCGTTTTACCAAAGTCAATTTAATTTCGCGGTCTATTGCGCGACGACGGCCTGCGGTGTGGGTTTTGATCTGCTGTCCGACCCTAATCCGTACGTCTCGGCTTTATTAAACTTTCACGTGTATTACGCCGTACGAAAAATATTTTATGACGTCGTGATGCCCATTCCGAGGGACGACGTATTTGACGCGTTACACAATAATTACGACCATCGGAAGTTTACCGACACGTGTCTTTTATACGGAGTAGACCCGAATAAATCGTATAAACAAACAAGAGACACTTTGTCGAACGGATTAGGGACAGCTTTTTATTACAACAATGGATATATGCCCGTTCCGGGTAAAAACTACGACGCGCACGACTTACACGTGACCAACGGTAAATACGCGGGATCTACTTACATGGGATTTGGATGGGCTAAACCGCCTAAAGGCTCCGGTCACGCGAGTACCTACACGGTCACCTGGATTTCACAGTCGGACGCGGTTACTTTGGCCTGGTGGGATTTTGTTCCTAAAAAGTCTCGGTTGACGGACGTGGGAATCACCAAGGTAAACGAATCAATTCGAGCTTACGTCTACGCGTTACTCGGGGCACAGGCGCAGACCAAGACCAGCGTTTTGGCCACCGGCACCGGATTAGACGCGCGACGGCAATTTATTACGATCGTGGAATCTTTAATTAATTCGGACCCCGATCTCGAACAGTCGATCGACCAATTTCAAGATTCGCTACGATACGCAAAAACGCCCTTAAACTTCGTAGTTGCCCCGGGTTTGTACCTGGTGCCCTCGGACGTGGACTTACGCATCGGCACGTTTGAGGGCTATAACAATAATTTACAAGTCGCGACTGAGGATATGAAGACTGGGTACGTACCGAGTTTAAATAGCGAAGTGAGCGGAGCGAGCGGAGCAACGAGCGGAGCGAGCGGAGCAACGAGCGGAGCGAGTTTAAAAGTTGATTTTAATGAAGAAGCGAAGTGTTACCGAGGTCAACTGTAAAGCCAATTGTAAAGCCAGTTTTTAGTAAGCCTTTAGACGCTCACAACGAAGAAAAACTATAATTAACCATCGGAGCCGTTGCCGTGGGTGTCGTCGGTTTTACGTTGTATAAAATTTTAACTTAAACGGTTTGAATTAAGGTAAAAAAAATTCACCTCAAATTTGGGGTGAATTTTTATCTTATTTTTAATTCCCTTTTTAGAATCTGTTTACCCTTTTTGCACGTACGTCAAAATCAAAACACCCAAGCCTACGAACAAGGTCCACACGCGCTCTGCCACCCATCTGACAGCTTTACTCGCCACGTTAAAAATCCAACTCAAAATGCTACCTGTAACCCCGCGCAAAGCGCCCAAAGCTTTCAACCCGAGTTTCTTCAACACGTTTGCCAGGTTCCACAGTTGACGTTGATCCAATCGGTAATTCCTGGTTTGGAAGGAGGAGCTGGCGTTGGTGTCGATGGTACTTACCGCTAAACTAAAAGCCGTTAAAATGCTTACGATCGTGACACCTTGCTCTCTAAATATCGTTCGAATCTTATCACCCAGGGTGTCATCCGAATGTAAAGCGTAATTAATTAAATCTTTAACTCGCCATATTTGGCTTTTGAGTTGACCGTTTAATATGTCTCTTTGAGCTTGTAGTCCTTCGAGTTGATCTTGCAAGTCACGTAAACGATCCCAATCTTCAGAAGTCTCGAGACTACTTATTTCTTCTTGAATTTCTGTAATTTTAGCTTCGTTTAATCGTATTTGTCCTCTAATCGTTCGCAATTGTTTGTCTAATCCTAAGAGCTCTCTATAGTTTAATCCTTCTGTTTGAACGTTTGTATCTTGGGTGAGCTCTTCTAAGATGTCACTGACTTGTTCTGATATTTGGGGTAGCTCTTCCATTGGAATGCTCTCGGGTTGAATGGCGTTTAATTTTGATTGTGCTTGTTTAGTCTTTTTCTGGTAATCCCAAAAACCGAGTTCTTCGCGAATAAATTTTGATCCGCTAAATCCAGCTTTTTTAGCACGCTTTGCTGTGGTATCTAGCTCTACAAATTTTCTTGGGTTACGTTCGTCTGTAAGTAATATTTTATTGGGTCCTAATACATTTTTATAATAAAGACCTTCTTTTGGGTTTATTGGATCTGTCTGGCTTTTTGTAATATATTCAAAATTTTCGTAAGCGGGCTTTGGTATATCTGATCGACCTTTATCTTTGTAAAAATTGTAGAAATCGTTTACTTTGGGATTACCGATAAACATCGTTCGACCCTCTTCTAAAATTTTGCTCGTCGTTGCACCTTCAATAAAGGACGTTTCTTGTCGATCTGGAAGTAAGTTATCGTTTACAAAATCTTGGTCGCGCTCGCTTTGATCGCTTATTTCTTGATCTTGATTTTCTAAGAGAGGTATTTCCTCGGGATCGAATCCTCCTTCTGCCATTTCTTTTATAATATACGTTTTGTATTTTTTTAAGCGGTTGGCAGGCTCGCGGGCAGAATACCCTGTGCTACCAACCAACCCTGGGTAGCCAATGCACCGCTAGACAACGCGGTCAATTTCAACGCGTCTTCGGCGGATAATTTATTTAGATCTGGCGGTTTGATTTTAAATAGCTTGCTCGACAGCATAGCATATCCAATAGAAATTCCCGAAACGACGGCACAGTGGTAAACCGTATTTGCGATTCCGTTTACGTCGATTGATTTAGCATTACTCATATTTAATATAAGGAATCTTAAATTCATTCCATATCCAAAATTGGTTCTTGGTTAGGAATTATCTCTCGCTCCGCTTCTCGTTTTGGTTGAATAACTTGTCGAGAAGTAGAACACTTATTTTTCCAAATTAAATAGAGAAGAACCCCAGTGATACCCAATCCACAAAATATCAAGCTTCTGTTTTCAAAGGCCGTTTGGGTGAAGCTAGATTTTTTTTCCTCGGTGTTTTTTTCACCCGCTAATTTCATCTTGGCGAGCTGTTGCTTCATCTTCTTGTTATGCTCGGCCAATTTTTTACCTTGTTCTACACGCCTTGGATTTTTGGCTTTAGTTACCGTTGACAGTTGGGAAATTGGTTTAATTGCTTCTGTTTTATTTGCTTTCTGAATTTGGTTGTTGTTCGATTCGTTTGTTTGGTTCACTTCGTTTGTTGGCATCTTCTTTTATAATAAGAGAACTTTTGTTAATTCTAGATGTTTTGTTGTAATCAACATAGCTGTAAGTGGGGATAGGTAAACTCCGTACTTGTAACAAACTTCAGTGAGTAAGTGCCCCATCGTTTGATTTATAATCGGCTCGTCGTTTAAATCTTTAGGCAGTGCTTCTTCGGACGTTAAGTTGACATTGAATCCGGTAGATCGATCGGAGTAGCTATACCGAGCAAGCGAGAGTAGAGGCTCAAAATCGCGTGGCCGAGAGTTTTTACGATCTCTTTCCCAAATTTAACTTCGTACAAATTAAAAAGCTTTTCTTGATCTTTGGGTGACAGAGCTTCAATCTCTTTGATCGAGTATTCTTTGCCGAGACATTTTTTAGATTCACCTGACGCGGCTATCGCGCAAAGGCGGTCTTTGTGGTTGGTTTCAGTTGATTCGCTTTTTGAATCGGCCAGTATAGATTTGATGTCGTCCATTTAAATATATACGTTTTAAATTTGCTGTAGGTGCGCTTTAGTCGTAGGTACTCGATCGTATAGTAAGTTAAGTTAGCTGCGACAACTAGCTGGGTAAGTAGTTGAACGTATTGTAACATTGTTGCTTATTTACTATAACTAAAATAAAATTGCTCAAGCACAGCTGAGTTAGCTATGCTCAAGCAAAGGATAAGTAATAGTAACTTCTTAACAACTAGCTTTCAAATCGTTATACGACGTAACAATTAACTTATCGCTCTTTCTAGCGTTGTTACACTTTAAGCAGCAAAGCACGCAATTTGATTGAATATGACCGATTTTATTATCTAATCGTTCGATGGTACAAAGATCGTCTTTGTTTTCTAAGAATTGCATCTGAACTTTGCAATCTGGGTATAAGCAAAGGGGGTAGTCCTCAATCAGGCCTCTGCAAAAGTCCGTGTCAATGAAACGATCGGGATCAAATCGGTTGTACTTTTTGTCCTTTTGTCGAGCGCCGTAAATCCATCTTCTAATCGTTACCTTGATTGGATCGCTACAAATTTTGCAATAACATTTTTCTTTTTCGTGCTCGCAAATCGATGCCCCGTTACACCCTTTACAACGAGATTTTTGTCTCCCGTGTTCGCAAATCGATGTTCCACCACACTCTTTACAACAAGATTTTTGTCTCCCGTGTTCACAAATCAATGCTCCGTTACACTCTTTACAGGTGTTCTTTCTTCTCCCGTGCGGGCATTTGTTCAACGCTTGATAAGCTCGTATTTTCTCAATACAATCGTTACAAGTCGAGTTAATTTTACCCGTTCTCTGTACGGAGAAGTTTGACGGGTCTAGGAGCCAACGACACTTAACGCAGTTTTTTTTTTACTTTCAATCATACTTTACTTTACTTTTATTAATAGATTTTAAAATTTTTTCTCATTTTTAATGAACTTGATACGATGTGGGTGGCTCCGTATTTAACACCAATTTACTGAATTTCACGTCGCGTAAATATCTTTTAATTTCCTCTCGGTTTTCATCCGGTACTACGTCGTTTTCGTCTAAACATTGGTCGAACGAAGCACGATCCTTGCAATGAAAGATAGCCGTCCAGGCTGTATTTTCTCGAAAATCTTTTAAAACGGAATTATACTTTTGCGTAAGTAACCAACAGCTGTGAAGGTAGTGTCTACCGGGGAACGCCATCTTAGACAACGCGCAGGTGTTACTCGTCTTAGACCTCTTTCGATACTTGATAAATTGATCGGCTGCGCAATCGTCGACGATAAACAACGTATTTATCCCATCAAATATCTTTTGATAAAGTTCAATTGCCTCATTTGGTTCTGGTGGGTCACACAAGTAAATATTCTCGTCGGTGTATATCCACAACCTGTCGAGATAAGTTTTATTCTTAAAAAGCGTCGGACATATAATTACGATGGCTTCAAACGCAAATCGGTATTCAGTCTCTAAAAGATTTAAAATCCAGTTAGTTTTACCCGACCCAGTTTTACCCACGATTAAAGCGCAGTGAGGAATTTTAAACATCTCGTTCATTTAATTTTAATAAACTAAACTCTTGAAGTTTCCTTCTTCCACCGTGAGTTGAGAATCCATCACCAAAAATACGTACATCGTCAGCGCGCCCGCTGTTTCGGCCGTTCGTTCCATCTGTATAGAAATTTCCCCTCCTCCGCCGAGAGGTCTACCCGATCCGTGGGCAGAATTGTCGTCAGAACTGCGAAAGTCGAGCCAGAGACCGTATTTGTCTTTTAAATAGTCGGCCATATCTACTCCCAACAAAGATATGTCTGAGACGACCCCTCTAGCCAATTCTTTACCCGAATCACCAAAGTACTTTGTAACTTCATTCCAATGTTGATATTCAAACAGACCTTGCGAATACAGTTGATTAGGTTTCCCTTCGACCGTCACGACTGTCTTTGTGATGTGTGGATTATAAAATTTTTGCGGGTTCTTGATCGTCGGGTCTCTAAACAGGATCAAAATTCCTTTTAGACTTTTAATACTCTGGTCGATGCTAATGTTCCATAGCGTGCCACTCTTGTTTACGACCTGTTTTTTCCACGAATGAATCCTGGTCAAATAGGTAATACATCTTTTTTTGTTTTTCAGTGTTTGCGCCAAGTCTCGATTGGTAACAACTTCGTATTCCCAGGTGAGATCTGAAATTTGATATTCTGCGGCGGTATCTGACGAGTTGACCACTTTGTCGTGTCCGTTAAAAGTTAGTTGATACGTCAGAGGCTCTTTAAACCACGAAGGATAAAACGGAGCGTGATCCGTCAACATCGACGTGTCCAGTGGAATCGTATCACGATTTTTAAAAGCGTCGGCGATTGCCTTGTCCTTACCGTCGTTTGCGTCGTTTGCGTTTGCGGCTCCTAGACGTATCTTGGCGACGTTTTCCCTTTCCAAACCAAAGTACGCCATATTTTTAGTCTGCGACGGGGTAACCAATTGTCCTTGAAATTGTGAAATACGCCCGCATCTCGGTAACTTACGATCTTGTTTCCCTGTAAACTCACGTTTATTTCTGAAACCAGGTTTCTCGCCACGTTGTTATAAACTGTCCGGTTGTCGTCCGAGGCGCCGTCTAGATCCAGTTTAAAAGCCAACTTTGCCGTACCGGGTATCATGACTTCGTCCTTGCCAAGGGCTGGAAATTTTACGTTTAACGTGTGACCCGCGGCTATGGTGCTCGGGTTGTGCGTAATGGTGACTTCGCGCCTTTCGCCTTTGATCGCGCGAGGAACTTTAAGTCTGCGACTCGGGTTTAGCTTTTTGGTGTACATTACTTTTATATAATACTATTCTTATTCACGGTTCTTATTTTATTTTATTTTTAAAATTAAATAAAAAGCGACAAACGTAAAACCCGCTACAAAAAACAGGTTTTCGTATTTTTCACTTTGGGAATTATCTAACATATGAACAATTTCAGCATGCATGTCGTCGATCTTTAGCTGAGTTTCTACCCGTTCAGTTTAAATTTCGATTAATTTGTTATTAATCCCCGACAATTGATCTTTAATTTCGTTATCCATATTTAATTTAACCTTATTTTAAAAATGGCTAGTGCTTTAATGATGGTTGGAGGAGCGATAGTAAACGCCTTGGCATTCACGGGCTCAAATTTTTTATTCGGCAGTTTATCAAAAAATAATGTTGATGAAGAACGAAAGCGACACGACCTCGCGTTAGAACAACTGGCGCAAGCGAAGGAATCCTGGGAACAAAAACGCGTACACATGCTAGACTTTTTAAACGAACGAATGCGACAAGAACGCGCGAGTCAGCAGACATTTGTAAACGTGGACGAAGCCCTACGGGCGTATTCGGCATTGACCGGTAAGAGTATTACCCCGTTACCGCCAGAGCCTAAGTTGTCCGATTTTTACGAGCCTTCCGAGGATCAAAAGATTCGCGAGTTTGTTTGGATTATATCCGGGACGGCCTTGGTGGGGTTGTTAGCTTATCGATTTGCGTAACTTATTTTAAAATGGAGAGAGAATTTAAAAAAACTATTTTACAGCCCACAGGGTTACTGGCGAGGAGAAAGCGCGGTCGATCATCTACACGAAAAGACCGGTGCGGACAAATCGGTCGTCAGAAACTGGCTAAAAAAGCAGGCCGTTTGGCAAATATATTTACCCGCACCACATTACGTACCAAGACCTACAATGTTGCAATCAAAATCGGTCGAACCTAATTACGCGCATCAAATGGACGTACTTTATTTACCCTGGGACCGAGTTAAAAGAAAAACGTTTAAGTACGCTTTGACCGTAGTAGACGTCGGTTCCCGGTATAAAGAAGCAGAACCGTTGACCAGTAAAACCACCGAACATGTAACCGAAGCAACCAAGAAAATTTACGAGCGATCACCTCTGACCTGGCCCAAATTCGTAATGGTAGACTCGGGGTCTGAATTCAAAGGCGACTTCAAACGGTTAATGACAAAAAATAAAGTACAAATTCAAGTGGGTGAACCTGGGGTACACAGATCTCAAGGAATCGTGGAAAGGTTTAACCGTACTTTATCCGAGCGTTTATTTGGCCACCAATACGCTCAAGAAATGATAAACGTGGGCGAGCGAAACGTGGAATGGGTAGAACGTTTGCCCCAGGTCGTGAAATCGTTAAACGAGGAAAAAACGCGGTTAATCGATGCCGTGCCTGCAGAAGCGATAAAATTAGCGAGCGTAGCGAGCCAAACACCGAGTGCACCTGTAAGAACTACCCGAAGAGAACTTCCTCCAGACGTGGTCGTTAGGTACCTCTATTACCCGGGCGAGCAAGAGGGCGGCACCGTCAGAAGGGCAACAGATCCGATCTGGTCCGTGGACGTCTATCAAATTGAAAAGCGCACCAGTCAATTTAAACGAGTGAAAGGCAAGAGGGTCAAAACGGGTCCCACTTTGTACTATTTATTAAACGGGCCAAATAGGAGTTTCGTCAAAGAGGAACTTCAGGTAGTACCCGAGGATACCGAATTACCGAATTAGGTAATACTCGCTCGGTAATAACTACCTGTTGATTAGGTAATTCCCGTAAGCTAACGTATCGATTCCGTTCGGCAATATGTAGCGCTTTGTGTCCAACGGTGACAGACTAAGTTTATTTTGTGAAATGGTGAACACCCGATGTTTATCCGATCTAAATAATTGTTGTTTATTGAAATAAGAAACCCTGTCAAATAGGCAGCTTTTATACATCTCGTGGGTTAACCGTTTCTCGGTTACTACTTAGGAGACCCCTTTCGCCTTCTTTAAATTGTGATCGGTAGTTAAGATCGAATACATTTTTGGCCTGATGCACACGGCTTCTAAAATTGTTTTGCCACCAAATTCGTTTTTCATTTTACCGATGACTTTTTTATTTTTGGCGCTGTGAAGCGAATGATCGGGTGGGTAATTACTAAAGTCAAATAAATTGCGCTTTTCGACTAGGTAACCAGTTAAATCGTTGGAGCTTCGCTCGATCTGAACTAATAGAGAATCAGTGTCCGTGTAAAGTAAATTTACTTTTTCACCAAAATTGGCTTTCAGTTCGTTGTAATAAAAATCGTACATTAACGTTTTGGAGATATCGAGAATACTTACACCGCAATAGATTGGCTTATTTAATTTTGTTTTGGTTCGGTACATCTCCACAAACGGAAGCTCGCAATCCTCAAATGGTACCGGCGATTTGTAATTTGGTTTATAAGTTAATTTTCTGTACTTATCGGAATCCTGTACGTCCCTCAGTAAATGACCGTCAATTCGATATCTGACATTTTCCATCGTCTTGCCAAAGACCGAGTTGTTCATCAATTTGAAAAAGTCTTTCTCAAAATCAGTTTTTGCTTTTTCGCGCAATTTCGTGTTTTTGTCAATATAGCTTTTCATCCACGGCTTTTGACGAAATTTTAATACTCGGTGGACTTCTTTGATCCACAACCCGAGTTTGAGATACTTTTGCAATGTACGATAGTGAACCACGTATTTTTCTTTGGTGTTGAGAGTAGACACGAGTTTGTCTACCGAGACGGTACTCACTTCGCCATTACCAATTAAATCCTGTTGGTAACTCGAAAACCATTCGTTCGGTACCGACATATTTTCGGGTGCAAGTGGAAAGTCATTATGTTTGTCATGGTGACGTTCCGGGTAATCTAAAGTGATTTCAAACATGTAACCATAGTCGTCAGTTAGTCGCAACTCTTGGATGTAATAGTACGTAAATTTTTCTAAGTCTGTTTCCCAGGTAAATTCCCTTACAGGCAGATATTTGCTCATCGCCCAGCCGTATAAATTATTTGCGTCTAAGTACATGATCTGTGACTCTGGCTTATTCGGGTCGTAGTCGGGTAGTTTTGGATTATTGGCTTTTGCATATCGTTTGGCTCCCACAGAAGAAATCCCGCCTCTTTTGGCCCTTTCAAAAAATATGTGTTGATCGATGTCTGTCAGTAGTTCCAATTGTATACCCGAATGCTTTAACAATGCATCCCACGACAGACCCGGTGACGTATAATAGTTGGCTGGGTCAAGGCCGTAGTGTTGTTTACATACCTTCCGGAAGTTTTCAAAAACAGCCGCTAGCAATAACACGTCCGTTTCCACGTATAGGTCGTGATAGTCACCTATGTTTTGGCAATTAAATTTTTCCCATACTGTCTCTGCACGAGCGTATTCTTGCTCGGTTATTCCCCCCTGCTTCAGAGAGCTATAGCAAGCGTCTACTGGCGGGAGCCGTCTCTCTTGGAACCGATCAAAGGAGTCTATATACTCATAGGGGTAAATTCCCTTTTCCAAGAGTAAATTTGTGTTTTCTGGAAACCTTTCGCAAAGTAAGTTAAAATCATCGGGTGAACAGTTTTTAACCAACCGATCTAAGGAGGCCGCCATGAAATGAAAGGAGTCTAAAAATCTGAGTTGGCCAAAAGAAAACGAAATGTAATTTTCGGTATTTTTAGCGATCAACTTAATTGATTTCCCGTAAAATTCGTGAGCGCCTTGCATAATCAAGTGCGCATCGTATTTCTCGAGATTATGTAAAATCACCGGAATGGGTGTTTGATCGACCACTATTCTTAACTTGAGATTACAACTAGCGTGCGCTGGGCCTCGGTACTTCCCCGTCACGTGACAATGATCTCTAACCTTTCTAAAATTGTTAATGGGCTTTTTACAATCCAAACATACCCACTCTTTGAACTCTTTATCTTTACCTTCAACTTTAACTATATGACAAAACTTGATTTTTTCTTCTTTTGTCTCTGGTGGTTTTGGAATATCACATTGACAGTGAGATTCATCCGCTCGGTGATGCTCGCTACGCTCGTTGCTCCCTCTGGTCGCTTTCGCTCGATCTATCAACTTTTCGCAGATCCAACATCTATGACAATTTTCGTAGATTTTTTGTAACTCGGGTGACCAAATCAACGGGTGTTTGTTTTTAAACGTTTCGTTTATTTTTTCTTCTTCCCGAGAAAGTGACTCTACAAAATCAACAGCCGCGTCTTGACCTCTGAATGTTTTTCGGCTAGTGCAAACTCCATCGCATCTGACGACCGCGTAGGAGTATCCACAAGGCTTGTGAATCTGTGTTTTGAGAGTATTTGATTTAGCTGGCGATAGTTTTTCCAAAACCGACTCAAAATCAGCGTAAATGACAAAAGGCGCGTCTTGTTTATTTTTGTAATTTTTAAACTTGAGTATATTTTCACCTTCGGCCGGCATTTCAACTTTACATGTAGGAACGTTTAAGCCTTGACAATCTTCTTTGTGTCTCATTAACTTTTCTTCCGTTTGTAAATGCGACATGCAATTGAAACACCAGTGTTTTTGGCCGTTGTGATGATCGATATCACTAGTTAACCGAGAAAAGTTTTTAATCCAACAGTAGTGACTCTTTTCACCTTTGTTAAAGTAAAGTAAATTGATCGGTTCCTCCGGGCGTTTGCTTTTGTGGAGGATGTAAAGACCGTCTTTTTTGGTGTAACCAAACACATTGATCGCCAAGCTATTTTGCGATTCGATACGTGAGATTTGTGAAATTGGCGTTGGAAAGCTTACGTTTGTAAAATTTAAACCATCCGATTCTGACCGGTAAGTCGAAGGCCGCTCGTCATGTCTTTTATATTTTGGATTTATTTCCAACTGTCTTTTGACGTCGTCTGAATATAACTTTAAAGCTGCCCACAACGCCCATCGGATACATTCTTGATCTTTATTTTGTACGTTTATGATTGCTTTTTTGTCTAACAGTTCCGTAGGCAACGGAATGTAAGAAGAACCCACTGGATTATATTTAACCACGTTGATGTAAAAAGCGACAACTTTGTCAAAGATCCAACCCGAGCCTTTTTGTGTATGAGCTTCAACATCTTCGATTTGTGCTTCGCGTTGTTTGGCGAGTGCGTTTTTAACGTCGGCCTTGTTTGCGACGGCATCGTTGTCGCTAAAAAAGGGGAAAACGCCAAATTCAGTTTTTTCAGGTTTTTCCAATCTAAACTGAACTTTTAGAGCCGTTTGCAATTTGTATAAACCAATTTCTTTCAGTTCTTCTAAAGCTTTTTTCTCGATGAAAGTTTTGTAAAAATCAAAAAAGCGGATGAGGTCATATTTAAAAAAAACGAGGAATCAACTTCCAATTGCGAAAGTTACCTTGAAAACGATTGATGCTTCTGATGTCGACTTCCGCAATTTCCTCGGGCTGAGTGTAAGCTTTAATCGCTTCGATAAAGTCTAGTTTGACGTATCTGTCTTAGTTTGCAAAAGGAATATTATATTTTTGTACCGTTTTCAACAGCTGCCGATATGACTGACGCGGGAGATATCTAAATTGTTTTTGATCCTCTTTGATAGCGTTTATTAGTTCAAATCGTGTATGATGTTTACCTTTTGGCGCAAGTAGCGGAACGTTATACTGTTTGACAAAATCTTCTAAAAACGGCTTCTTATATCGAATAAAATATTTTAACAGAGGTCTTTGTTCTTGGTTGCTCATGTCTCTATTTTTATATAGGTCTCTAAAATTTTGTCCATTTTTATTCAACATGTTTTTTTTAATACTACTATTTTTATATAAAGAGCATTTATTTCAGGTGGTTGTAAACGCTGGCGGTTCAATACACCGTAAGTTATTCTACTAAATCACCAAAATAATTCCCAGCAAGTAGATCGGATGTAGGCCAAAGGTCACCCAACACACCAGCAACGGGGAGCCGCGTAAAATAGATTTATCCCCTAGAATGTCTATATTTTTTAAAAATGTCCTTTTTGTCGATGTGGTACACTGGGGTTTTTGGGGGCAAAACCCGGGATTTCGAGTCATTTATGGTTTTTCCCATTTTTTCTCGTCAAAACTATTTCCGCGATTTTTTAGTCGATGTAGTACCCAGGAGTTTTGGGCAAAAACGGGGCAAAAAGGGGTGTGTGGTCCAGAACTCTCCAATCCCTACTACTACTGTGACCCATCCCAAAACGCCCCGAGGTGCTTACGTGGACGCCGTGTGCATAAGTCCATCCAAGCAAGGTTTGGGGCTTGGGCGCAAGATGCTACTGTTGGCTGAGGAATATGCTCACGAGACGTTGGGATGTGAGCAGATGTTTTTGATCTGCGCCCAATCATTAGTGGGTTTCTACGAACGCCTCTCGTACCAGGTGTACCCAGTATTGACACTTGAAACAGAGGGTGCAAATTTGCTGTCGCATGTTGACCAAGCAGCCACGTGGTACGGGAATCATCCAAGAAAAAACTGGGAGTGGGTCTATCTTGAGGGCCCGTGCATCTCCAAGGATGACTTGAGACAACAAACACCCAGCAAAGTGAAAATGGTAAAATATTTTACTACAGTAAAATGATAAGCCGAAGAAATCTGTCAGAACTACAACTTCACTGTTTTCATCTGTTAATTCTTTTCATGTTCTAATACGTATGGAGTTATTTTGACCTGGCACTAGGAGACCATCAATCAGTCAAACATGAGGTTGGCAGAGCCCATCACTTGGGTTCAGTTCAGTTTCTTCTAATCAAAACATATCAAAGATGGATGACCGTCAGAAAAGTTATCATATTCAAAGCAAAGAAACAACTGCACTTAGGAAATAAATATATTAACCCTAATAGTCCTCAATCCTTCACCCGTTGGAGGACTGAGGAATGTTAGGGTTAAATATATTACAGCCTTCATTGCCGGGGAAAATAACAACAGTGTAGGTTTTGTTTCAAGCATACAGGTTTAGGTTTTAGTTCACCCAAAGCCTTGCAGAAAGCCACATATTTCCCCTTTATTCACATCTGGAATTGAGCACTCAGTGCACTCTTGTATTGAGCGTGAACGAATCCGGTAAACCTTAACAACCTTTCTGAGCATTATGAAAGTCCTATTGTATCCCATCCTACATTCATAGTTGTTTGTAAGGACTGTCACGCAATATTTTGTAAGGTTCTACACATGTATTTACTTAGCACCAACCAGGTTGACTGTCATGTCCGCTGTTGCTACAGCAACCAATATCTACAAATTAAAATGATTAATGTGGACCGCTACCATTTTAGCAAATATATGTAGAAATTTATATTATTTACTTGGGGGATGTAATGCCATGCATTCTAAGAATCTTTAATGTGGTGGTCAGATTTTGTCAAGTCTAGCGTTCTCTCAGGTTTTCACAATCCCTAAATTAAAACTTAGGCGTACCCAATCACCGTAGGGTATCACCACCCCACGTATGAACGTGACCAGGTGACATTAGTATTCTCAATAGTAGACCCTCAGGTTCCATCTACTGTGACTGGTTACACAGCTACAACTCACCAATCAGACTCATGCACTCGATAGTTTCAACTTTAATCACACATCTGTCAATTAGAAATAAAAAGATTGGTCTTAGCTCTCATTTTGCCCTTAAAGGTGGTGCACAAGATTTCCATTCGTAGTACTTTTTCAAAGTGGGCTATTTTGTGTATCAGTCCAATGCCTCGCTTTCTTGGTGAGTTCACATGTGCTTCAAGATAAATTTATATCTAAATAAATCTAGCTTTGTGTTGAGGCCGGCAAGAAAATACATTCAAGTCTGTGTCACTTCCTCTAACCAGGATATACTGCCGATTCATCTCATGAACAACGACTCACCATGTAGTTAAACGACCGCAAGTCACCGAAGTTACGGGGTGACGACATGCATATCGTTCAGGTCACATGCATGTTGGTCAAAACTGTCCACACGCTGCCAGTGTACAGCACAGCCATTAACCACTTCATAAATCAACACATGATGACAACCCGAGCCCTTGCATTCTTGGCAAACAAGTTGTGATCAAAAAAAAAAAAAGAAGGAGGTTAAATGTATGGAAATTGTGAATTTTGTTGAAGAAAACAGGCTACCTGTTTTCTCCCAGGAATTGATAAATCAGAGTGTTTCTCTTGCAATTTCGGTGATGGAATGGGAAACATCTTGTAACATGTAAAAACGTTGAAATCGTTCATTACAAAGATGAACAAAGAAACTGACTGGAGCAGGATTTGAACATGCGACTTCCAGAATACCGTACCAGTGCTCTACCAACTGAGGTATTTAGCCTTACATTACGGTGGCCCTTCCCATTTGTCAACATCTTTAATCAGGGGCTCTGGTCAGAAGCCATATGGAACAACAAGCATCATACACATTGTAATTTCAACTTTAATTTCATACCTGTAACATGTCTAGCTCTTCGTTTTTCCCTCAAGAGAACAACTGAATGTGTCAACTATTTACTGACATGGTGCCTTTTCATATTTTTATAAGAACGCTTTACATGTAAGTTGTGTCACAGATCAGCAATAATTCAAACAGTTCCCATTTTCACGTGAAACTTCAATGGCTTGGGGGTTCAAATGACACAAAGCATTTTAGTTAACGTAAGCTGAGTAGGTTCCATTCACTGGAAAGTCAACAATGTCGGATAGCTCTCTCTGTTAAAAATCCTCCCGAATCCTTGAAAACTCCCACCGACACTACAGAGCACCAAGAGCACCATTCCAAGTAAGTGCATCTCCCTCATACAAGAAGGTTGCTGAAGCTTTGAACAGCTTTTCAAAGAGGAAATGGTCCAATTCCTGGTTGAGAGGCTGACAAGTGCCACAGAGCTGGTCACGTCCAAACAACTCTCTTCAATTGGACGCATTTGCGTAAGACCCTGCAGCCAGTAGCAAGTTCCGTCGGGTAAAATGGAGATAGTGTACAGGAGTGTCTTTGGTGGGATAAGAGCCCAACAAAAGCTTGCTCTTTGAAGATCTGTAACGAGATCAGAGAGCTTTTCTTCAGTTATGGAAATTGGAACATCTCCAACAACTAATGTAAAAAAGTTGTAAACATTTTAGTCTTGATCGCATTGTCATTCTTGAAAAGCATCAAAACCAAGAAAATTCCTGGAAAATGTGGACTGCAGTAATCCTTGTTTTGTACCAATACACAGAGTGTTCCTCATGTTCCAAACTGAGGAGATCATTCCAAGTAGACACCTGCTTGTGCAAAGACAAACATTCCTCTCAGCAATGTCAGGTTATCTCTGGAAGGATTCAGGTCTCAGTTTAGAAATTCCTAGTGCTTCTGGACGTCTTGTCAGACATGAATAGGCTGACATTATGCTGGAGATTGGATGAAGAAACTTAAGCTACAGCAGCAAAAGACAGATAAGCCAAAAACTTGGAACGACAACTTCAACCCTGAGCTTAGTCTAAGCTGCTACAAGAGAGCTGGAGAAACTCTGTTTCTCAAGAGCTTACATGCAGATCTAAAAATGACCGTCAAACTATTGATCATACACTAATAGCTTCCCTACCGATTATCATACATTATGTGATCAATAACTACCACAAAATCATGAACAGTTATTTTTGATGATGCAGGATTCGAGGAGCCATTTGGACAGCAGTTGAAGAAATTTCGTAATTTTTTTAACTTACTGTACAATGTTGGGTGTTGTAGTCATGTCCTCCGCTTCAACTTCTGAGAAGACCTTCTTCACATCCCACAGCTTGACACAGTTATCCATACCACCTTCATCATAGAAAATAACAACTGAAAATTACCAAATACTTACCAAATTAGAGTTAAACAGTGCACAGCAGAAAATGCTTACTCCATTGCAAGTTTCAATCAAAAACGTGCTTATCTAAATATAGATGTTATGACCCATCAACGGGTTATTCAAATGTAATCACATGCTCGTTACAATTTAAAAACTCAGACAGACACATGCTGTGTTTGATTTTCAGGTTACATCCAGCTTGATTACAGACTCCAAAATAGCCACCATCTTTTCAGTGTTGCAGAGAAAATTCAACTTGGCATTACATTCCTCCAATAAATTGAGTGAAACAGTGACCCTGGACTGGCGAGCCTATGACGGATGTATGCTGATACCTGATGCCAGGACACTGCCATCCCTGCAGAAGGCCAAAGCGTACACAGTGTCCGAGTGGTCAGTGAGTTCAGCCACCAGGTGTCCGTGCCGCAGCTCCCACATCAAGACCCTGCCATCAGCGCCGCCAGAGGCTAAGTAATGACCATTGGGAGAGAAGCATAGGACCTGAATGGGACCCTGCAAGGATGAGAAGTCGTGGACTTTTATTCACGAGAGCTAGGGGACTGGACCTCACATAAAAAGCTGGGAAAGGTGTTGAAATAGCAGTAGCGAAAGAAACAGTGGCAATCTGGCCTCTCTCTGGTGGAGTCAGGTGCCGATGAGGGGTCTCAAACCCCAACCCTCCCCCAACACCCAAAAATGTTTTTAAAAAAAGTAACCAACTGTAGTACTACTAAATAGATGTCATCCTGTAAGGGTCATTATTTGTACATGGCATTAGGAACAGAAGCTTAGCTACGTGTATAAATGTAAGTGTGTCAGTAACAATGACAGAATTTGCTACGCGTCTGCAGCGATGCCAACTTTCCAAAATGAGAAAGTATAATCCAATCGCACTTCCAGTGCCGGTTTCCCGACCGACCCTAATTGGTACAGTGTAAGTGTATTAGTAACGATGACACGTGCATTTGCTATGCGTCTGCCTATCAAAAACAGTCGGACATGGATCCGTCCCTGGGTATGTTTTCAACTCTAATGAGACTCCTGATGACCAACAGAGCAAACTGTTCGAAATCTGGAGTTGGAACGATTGTTTTTTCTCACACCCTCATGTCTCAAAAAAGAGATTAAGTTCCAAGGTGATACAGCAAACCTTCCCCTCTCGTGGTGAGAGGATGCAAAACCAGACCACAGGCAAGAAAAAGTGCAAGACTTGCTTTACTAATACCTTGTGACCTGTCATGATGCGCACGCATTTGCCATTCTGCAGATCCCACAGACGAATGGTTCTGTCACTCGAGCCTGTCGCCACATAGTTAGAGTTGGGGTGGAATCTTAAACACTGGAAAATGGGGAAAAACAGAAAGTTTGTTGGTCTCACTAGCCCCCAAAAAACAAGCAATGCCCTACATCCTACACGTTGCAACCCTTAATGTTACCATACTACTTCTGTTGTGCTTGGATGCACGCCACATTCAAGCATCCACTGCTCAGTTGGCTGTCATCCTTTAAACCCAAGGTTTTGCAGTGCACTGCCTGGCCTTAACCACATGCTGCCAGGCGGAATTTGAAGTTGCATGACGTAAAACTGGGACATTTTCAAGATTTTCCGTTCTCAAAATTCTTCAAAAAATCATAGTTTCATTTACCGGACGTTTACACCCACATGGATAACTGTCTGGTTACTACTCTAATCTGACAGACAACATCTATTGACGCCTGAGTATTTCAGCCAGGTCTGCCACCTTGTAAAAAAGGCCCAGATTGTGCGGTGAAATGTAATTTTCTTTTGTTCCTGAAATTGGTACAGTGCACTGCTGGCGTCTTTTCAATAGGGGCCAGATTAGCATGCAGCAGTATTGTATCACTCATCACTGGAGTGCTGGAGCGCTTTTGTCCCCAGTGGTAATCCACTTGTGCTGAATGCCAAAAAACAGTGCTATAATCTCTAAATAAGGACAGATTTTCTCTGCTATTGACAACTGAAAAAAATGTTGGCAATTCCCAGCAGCTCAGTCTTTTGTTCCGAGTACAGTCTTTTGTCACAAGGCCCGCTCTTTTGTCTAGTTTCGGGCTTCCTCGTTTCATGTATAAAGCTTATATGCCTGAAACCAGGCTCCCCAGCAGCATATGCTTAAGAACCCGTACTGCAGGAATAAACCACAGCAACAGCAGCACATGAAACAGTTCAATGTCTTCCCGCATCCCAGCGATGGACCCAAGGGGGACCAACGAGGGCCATGCTCCCCCCATAAAGGAGCAAATGGTTTTCTGCTCAGGAATAACGACAAAAAAGCAAATTTGAATTTTCCTCCTTCCAAAAGTATGGAAAATAGCAACACCCCTTGGACAGGTCGTTAAAGATTACAAAAATGAAGTTCCAAATTTGTTGCCCCTACTTCCCCCGCCCCAGAAGCAGCAAATAAACTGGAAAGCAATTATACTCACGTCTACATCCGAGTAATGTCCTGCAAACACTCTGATTGGCTGATAGTTTTCAGTTGTCCAAAGCCTTGCTGTCCTGTCGTTGCCCCCCGAGACAAAGTAATGGCCATAGGGACTGCAAAGAAAAACAGCCGTGTATATAACTTGCATGCCAATCGCTTTCACTAATTTTCATACATGAGCAAGTCACTGAATATCATCCAACAATGGCTCAAAGGTGAGAGTCCGCCTGGAATCAGGCAAAATCTAACACACGACACAAACTCTGCAGCACATTTTTTGCATTTTTCCCCTCCCCTAACATTTTTGCAATATCATCGCAGAATAATTTTTTTCTTCCCAGACTGGTCGACCCAAAATGTACACTTTTCTCAGAGGTGTTCAAAGCATGCAGGCCAAATAACCATGACAAGAAAGCTCAATGTCAGATTGAATCAAAGTTTTACAAATGTACTTAGATTCAATGTCCCTACATGCATTTCAATTGCTCAAAATCGGACAGCTGAGATCTGTGATTCTTCAAAATCGCTGAGATAAGACTATGTGATCTGACCAATCAGTGATCTCATCGGGATCACAGAATGACTGCCACAATGTAGTCAAGCCATTGATTCCTTCTACGGGATGCTACTGTTGTTGTGGAAAGTCAGTGGCATACTGATTTGTATACTAAGTAGATTTGGGGATTGTGTGTAAAATTTCACGCCGCATATCATCTTTAGTCAACACTCCCTGTTATCACTCATCTGTGTAAATAGGCCAAGGCAGTTGGTACCTATGCTTGAACACGTGTTATGGCTACCATCCCTATCCCAACCGACCCTGCTGGTACTCACGCAAACTGTACGTCCCACACCGGGTAGTTGTGGCCCTTGTAGCAAACCAGATTGGAGAAGGTGAACATGCTCCACAGCCGGACTGTGCCATCCTCCGACCCAGACAGGACGTAGCCCCTGTCTGGACTGATGCTGACAGCATACACGGAGCCACTGTGGCCAAGTAATGTCCGGCACTCTGACGCTGTCCTGCACAGTACGGCAACATAGCTCATGATGACATCATCAGGGATTTCATTTGCTGAAGACTATCATCACTGACCCTTCCTCATAAGGTCCACAAGTTACACGAAGCACTCCTATGATCACTTTTTACAAACAGTCAGCTCAGTTGCTGCTGTCCGGCACAAAAGGCATAAGCACCTTCCTTATGGTCAATTACAGTATCCCAAAACTACACCTGTAAACAGTTTTAAAATTACAAGTTCAGAGACACACACTGAATATTTGGCATCTAACATCTTCTGACCTGTACAGTAAATGGAAAAAGCAATGACTCACTTTAGATTTGGCTGTTGTCCCACGGGGTACAAAAAATAAAGAAATGGTTCTTTTTGTTACCTATCATCCATGATTCTCTCCATGACATCATCTGCCTCCTTGTCGATGAGTGCCAGTTCACTCCCCAGCTTCATGTTGCGTAGCTTACGCTGCGTCAGGGCCCAGACGCGGATGCAGGAATCGGCAAAGCCAGCCACCATCAGGCTGGAGTCGTCGCTGATGTCCACCGATATCAACCTGCAACCAGGAACATGTGGTAAACGTGACATTTCAAATATGTTCATGACAGGGGCTCTAGCCGGTCTTTGAAATATTGGTTGTAACAATATGCTTTAAGTTTTGAAACAGGGAGTCCCAGTTGCTTTATAAGCTTTATGCTTTTTAGTATCAAGTGGGTGTCCAACAGAGTTCTGAGTGTTCAAAAGACACCAACACATCCTTCTGGTTAAAACCTTGGTCTATGTGATAGGGTCTGGGTGCATGAGTGACTCCCAACATTGATAAAGATTAAGGCCCATGTGATTGAAATGGAAAAAATTGAGCATTTGGAAACAGGGTGATTACATATGTGACATCTGACATTGCTAAAAATCGCCAAGCATTTTGCTAGCTCTGATACAGAACTGGGGAGACAGGGGGTCAATGGAGGTCATGCCCCCTCCCGCCAAAAAGGAGCAAAAACAATTCTTCAAAAACAAGAGACAGGTGATTTTAGGGTCCATTTCCTTTACCAAAACATAGCCTGATATTTTCCAATATTTTGGGCCCCCATTACTGAATAAACACAGTCTTGGACCCCTCAAAAATTAAGTTCTGGTTCCAACCTTGTACGGACCCAACTAAAAAGATGTGCAAAGCGCACAATCCTGCTTGGAAAATTTACCCCTTGAACACTTACCCCTCGAATGCATTCAGGAATGTGTAGAAACAGATGGACGGCAGACAGTCTGGCCCCAGCCTGATCCTCTTGGACAACTCCCTCAAAGCTATGGCTTTGTCAATTTTATCGGAGTCTTTCCTAAAAATGTAACAAAGACCAGACAAGCCTCACCATTTATTGGCATTCCTCTAAGTAAATTTCCATATTTAGATGTCTTTAACCTGGGATTCAAATGAGTAATAAAAACTGACTGTCCTTAAATCATTGACACAGGTTCACATATTCCAAAGCAAGAGGCAACAGGTGGAAATTTACAATCCATGGTCCACCAAGAGGTTGTCATGGATAGTTCTTTTTTTGGCATTGTGGGAAATGGTCGGCAAATTCTATTCGACAGCTGCAATAATTTCCCTGAGTTGACTAAGAGCTGAAATGCAAATCCTGCAAGGCGGCCATGCTTTTTTGAACTGCAAACTTGAGATATGGCCTCTCCATGCCAACCTCTTGGTGGCACAATGTACGTGAATCGCAACTACAGCGTAAATCAACTTTCAGAATTAGAAGCTATTACTACGGTGGCGTGTTGCGTGTGGAGAGGTGGTACGCGTGTGCGTTACATGCCTCTTTGACTAATAGGGCGTCATGATTTGCCACAGGAACGCGTGTGCGTCAAGCGAAAGAATGTGTTTGTGAGTGCGGTGCCAACGCACTTATGGTGTCTGATGGGATTAGTCTACTGCCTCCCACTTTGCCTATTTTGTTTGATGAATCTGACAGTAGTAATGAGAACATCGACAAGCAATTTATCTCTTCTGTATATAGACAGGGGTTAAACTTACACAGAGGAATTATCACAATGAGGTGCACATATTTTGGTGCATGATACAACTTCAACTTACATCTCCAGAAGTGGGATTCTGTTTGCTGGAGGGGCATTGGGATCAGGTTTATTTTTCTTGCCAGCTGATGCATCTTTCTTGGGCCGTTTTCTCTGTTCAATATATAAAAAAGGCACCACGTAACTATTTTCCCCTCAGATTGGAGTACATCACGTGAAGTTGTGCTTTTCGCACTCCAAAGCCTCCAATCACGTTTTTGTGACACAGCAATGTCGAAAACACCAGGTCAAAATGTACACTGTAGTTAGGATTACATAAAAGCTACAGTATCATTGACTTTCATGCCTCTTTCTTTTCTGCAATTGGACTGCACAGAGACGTTCTCCTTCAAGTGCCACCTGCTACTTCCATGAACTGTTTTTTTTTACCTAAGATTTGGGGGTTTTGTTAGGCCCTGTTGGGGAACCATTTGCACATAGACAAACATGAGACGATGGTGGCTTCTACTGTAATAAGGAATGCCCAGCAGGTGGACAAGTTATTCGGCACACTCTCTTTCTTTTGCTTGATTCTTATGATAAACTTTCAGGTCACAAATCAGAATTTTACTCAGCTTAGACTTTACATCGTCCTTGTAAGAACAAACAAAAACTACTACAGGAACCTATCTACCACTGGGGGGTTCCTTTGAACACCCCAGACTCCCCCCCTCCCAGTGTCAGGGTCTGTTCTTGAACTGCACTTGGAATCTGAGGCCATGTCCAAAACGGGCTTCCAGAGCTATGGCTAGGTCTATTGTCTGCGCGTCTCCACGCATTTCCAATGGAGCGAGGACCTAGACCTAGCTCTAGACAACAGATTTTGGATGCAGCCTGAGAGTAGGTAGGTGCCAGTGTCCTCGTACCTTGGGCTTGTCTCCTTCCTCTCCTCCTTCATCTTCCTCTTCCATTGGAAGGGTTATCTCCGGTTCCTTCAGTAAGCCGTAATACACCCTCCCCTTATTGGCTGACAAGAGAACATGTGACCTCATAATATAAGACAAGTTGACCACTTTGCACCAGAGGGTTCGCAAAGGCCACAGGGTGGTTTGTCTCTGCACTAGGATTATTCTTACCGTCTCTCCTTGCCTGGCCCACCATGCCCCCTGCTGTTGCTTCAATCTGCTGCTTACTTCGTGGTACTCCGTCAAAAACTGGTTGAGAAAATATAGGCCGAAAATATTCAGACATTCAACCTAGCCGTCCATGATCTTCAACACACACACACACCAGGTTTTGGAGGATTTTATGGGACTGGGATGTTGGCAGCCATCACTGTCACTTGACACGGGACGTATGCCAAGAAGGAAGATTGCAAAATTAGTTTCCTGCACAATGGGGGATTTTCCAAGACGGTGGGAGGTTCCTTACTATAATACATGGGGGTTAGCTTTAACACCTGCCATACTGTATTGTGCTTCATATTTTTGTCACACTGTAACAATCCGCTCCGAGTGGAACAAAAGGGGGCATGTTCTTTTTGGTACTCACCGCATAGGCGCGCCATGAGGTGCGCAAGAATGTGCATATGTGACGCGGAGCATGCTGAGTACGCATTACTAATTTATTGCAGCATGTATGATCTTTGCATACACGCAGAATGCATGCAAGAACCCACCTGTAACCACCTGTCTTTCTTTCGCCGATTGATGGCGCACTTCAGCTCGGGGCGGATTAGCAAACAGAAACAGCATTACACATACTTTTCTGTTATTCTCCTACAAAACCGCACTCTACAGTTCCTGATGGAGTCCATGTGTGTATTACAGATGGCCATCATGCAGCTGGGGCCAGATTGACACTTACCATCAATGAAGAGATGTTCCTCTACAATAGTTAGCACCATGGTGTTTTGCCGGTCATGCAACTGTCTCTTCAACGACTGGTAGGAATTACGGCACATCCGAATCACGTACTTGCTTGTCCTATGGAAAGTTTTGGAATCACTCTATTGGACTTAAGTCTGATTTCTCAATCTTCATTCTTTTAAATCACTGCTTTGTGATTGGAAGTCTTGCTGAGGTAAGTTGAGGAAATTCAAGGTTAAAAAGGGTTGATTTGAGCGTTAATTCTACCCAGTAATTTCTTGCCTTCTTTCACTGATATGCACAAACCCCAATTCACTTTGAAGTTTAATTATTAATTGCAACAATGTATCATTTACAATGATATCATGTATTATGTAACCCTAAACACTGCCTGGTAACCACTAATTTAGCAACTGGCATATTATGACAATGAAAATTCTGCTCTTGATCATGAATATGCATGAGGTATGGTAATACCAAGTATCAACCTTGCTTCCCTCTCTTCACCAGTTCCAACTGTTACCTGTAATTCATAATCAGCTCATTGTGGACCATATGATCCTTTTTGGTGACGGTGGCGAGTCGAATTAGGTCGTCTTGGTGATGTTCCTCCTGATCCTCACTGAATGATGCAAAGAAAGTCTTGGCTGCATCAAGAAATAACGCATCTTGAGTTACAGTGAACCAACCATGCATGTGACCAAAAAAAGTCAAGATATAACTGTAGTACTCAAACGCATGATTAGAATACTCTCTTTTGTCTTTTCATTTTCAGGTGGGGGGGGGAGGAAGACAATGAATCCATTTAATTCACCATTTCATCACAAAGCTAGGTATGAGCAAGACGGAGAAGTAAAAGGTCAATATAATCCTGCTGTGTATTTGACATGGGATACAATGTTCAGAATGAACCTCTCGCTTTTATTTTCCTGTATTTTATCAAACATTTTTTCTTCAAGTAATGCATGCAGACCTGGTTGTATGAAGTATCGACATGGTGTATACCTTACCTTGGTTCTCATGACCATTGTAGACCAGTTCTAAGTACATATGGACAAAGACAGGATACAGCACTTGTGCCAACTCACTCTGCAAAAGAATGCAACAAGTAAAACTCAAAGGTTTGACATTTTTATTCAAAGAACAACAAAGTTAATGTGTCAGTTTTCAATTTAAGACTCAAGATTATTACTTTATTATGCACCTTAGAGGGTAGCTAAACTTTTTTTTTTTGAATGAAAACCTCCAAAACACACTTTTGTGTCTCAAAAAACCTTATTTTCAACTTTTGTTCCGCTATTTCAAAGGGTGTTTTACTGCCTTTTAGGTTTTATATGCTAATGAGACCTTCATATTCGTGAACAAAACCGTGATGTCATCTCTGGAAAAAACCTCAAGGTTACATTGGTTTATACACAAAAAAGTCCTTGAATTTTGTAGATTTTCCAGGACTCAGTTTTCTCCTCTTTGCTGATTCATTGTGTTTATGTGCACAGCAATAAGGAAGCATCAACCCTCTCTCAGAAATGTTTTCAGTTTAATAGTAAACCCTGGGTTTACAATTTGAACAGAAACACCTACATGTATGCACTGAACCTAGATGACTTCACAGCAATGCATCCTTTGCAATCAGGCACATATTTTGGATTGTTGAGAACTGAGGAAGAAGACGGTCAAGCATGGTGGACATAGTCTTTGTATTTCAAGAAAAAACAAGTCCTCCACTATTACAGTGCAAAGTCCTAGCTCTATGAACATAGGACCTCGAAGCTACGGTACTGAGGAATTGGCAGACCACCAACTTAGGGTTGGTGGCTAAGTTGGTAGAGCAACGAAACGGCGTTCTGGAGGTTGCTGGTTCATGTCTTACACAAGCAAATTTCTCTATTGCTATCACATCCATACCTTGCTTGAATCCAGGGAACTTTCAATAATGTTTTGTAACCCTCGGTAGAACTCTTCATACATACATGGGTCTCCATCACTGGAGAGCAAAAAATAAAACGAACCTATTCATGAGCTAATGCTGTGAATGTGCACATTCAGAGGAATAAATCAATTCTAGAACCAACTTTTGTATGCCTGTATGTATTTGTTACTTTCCACCTGACCCTCACTTTGCACGTGGACATGTTGAAATGTTGAAGTGTTCAAACCCATACACCTAAAAGTAGAAACCCAAACCTGTGTAGTTTGGATAAGGGTAGTTCCAGAATTCGGGGTCCATTTTTTTCATGTCCCTGTCACATCTGACATTTGACTTTGTAATTTCCAAGAGTGACGAATTAATGCAAATTACCTGCCAAACAAATAGCAATAGTTTGAAATCAATTCCAGTGACATTTCCATGTCAAATAGCAAAGGTCAGACGTAACAGGGACACAAAAATGTCACACTTTTGGACGGCTAATTTCTGGAATTACCCATAATCAAGTTGCAATGTCAGGTTGTTTTACGAGTTGGACCTATTTCAGAAGTTCCAGTAAAGCAGAAAGCAGAGTAAACCCTCAACATGGAGTACACACACATCACTCATTTCAACTGGATGAATCACTTGGATCATTCCACAAAAGTTCAGGAATATCGTCCTCACCACTGAGTTCTATATATAGCACAAAATAGGTCATGAACATTGCACACTTTCTTTTTCTTGTACTCTTTATTGGGCACACCAAGTTTGATACCCTCAAATGCCGGGTTTGCCCATATACTCAGTGAGTTCTAGATATCATTGAATACTATACCCCGTGTGCTATCATGCTCTTTATGTGGCATGCAGTATCTATCAATGTCACTCAGGCACTCGTATGCATATGATAAGACGTATTATCATCATACTACAACCAAGGTGAAAATAATGCATGTGGATGTACACAACATATTGCATGTGATTTCAAATGGCAACGGTTTCTACTTTCACTGCTGTTACATGGGTCATTCCATGACATTGGGGCACATTTTGTGACGGTGTCCATTGTTACGTGGGTTCTATAAAAATGAAAAGCTACATGTACTTCCCTGCATTTGGATTCCAAATTATACATCTTGAAAGGCTGAATACAGAGGTGTATGTTATTTTTACGGGGTAAATACATGTAACCTGCTCTACAGGTCATGACAGGTGGTAAAAAGTTACCAATGTAATAAGGACACCGTCACAAATTGTGCCCCATTGTCATGGAATGACCCACATGACAGAAACACCTGGTCGCAAGATACACTATCCCATATCATATCCAGTTTAATGTTTCTTCTTAGACACAGATGACAGGACAAGACTGACTTGAGCCTATACATGTACATTTGAAGGACAAGTCACACTTGGCATGAATCTGATCATGCAAACAAGAACTTGAATTTCTTACTGACACTGTGAATTTACAAAAAATGGAAATATCTGTATTTGGCAATAATTTTGCTGCAATTTTTTAACGACGTTTTGCCTTCCATTCGCATTGAGTTGCTGGCCTTATATTCTTACCTGTTATAAGCTGACAAGACTGATGTAACTTCTTGATCTGTACTGGTGCCAACACTTTCATCAGTTTCTTCAACGTTAGCCTCTTTCTTCAGCAAGTCTTCAGTTTCCTTATGCATTTTTAACCCAAATAAAGTAAACATGAATATTCTTTTTCTTATCTTATGAGCACATTTACATGTAGCAGTGAACAGCACAGGTAGCCAAACATTGTGATTTGCACAATTTTCATGATATTTAAAGGCCACATAAAACTGACTGTACATGTAGGTAAACTTGCCCCTTGCCGGCCCGTTCCTTTGCCAACTCCACCCCTTACCAGCTCACCCCCTGACCACTCCCTTCCTGGCCAATTCACCCCCGCCACTCCACACTTATCCCTTGCAACACTACTGTAAGTGTAAACATGTCTGTCTGTCACAAGCCTTTGTCTAAATTGTATTGCTTTCTGACATTGTGGGAAGGAAAAAGGTTCATTGTTTGGTCCTTTATCCTTCCCACAATGCCTTTCTACCATTGTGCAAATTCCATGCAGTATTTGCGATATGGCTTAGATCTAGTACTAGAAGTAGTAGTCTTTTATCATTTTCGCAGTGGCTGTTGTTACAGCAGCCGTAACGCATCTCCCATTTTCTATTGTGACGGCACTGTAACTGCGCAAGCGCGCCAACTTAAGCGCAGATTCCGGACTTTATTTCTCTTAAAAAAAATCCTCCAAAGCCTCCGATGAGAAAAGATTCATGCTTAGGCCTATACAATTAGAAAAAACAATTATGGTATAAAACATGAAATTTAGGGAAAAAAAAAACCGGTCCAAGCACGGATTTGAACTCACACACCAGTGGTTCCAAACCTTCCGCCTTGACCACTCAGCCACAAGCATTCAATAGTCTAGATTTTTAAAAATATATACATTGTAAACCGTCGTGATGATCAGCTACATCATCGCACTTGCGCAGTCTAGTGCCGTAATGATAGAAAATGAGAAATGCATTACGAATGCCATAACGATAGCCACTTCGTATCATTTTTTTATGTGCAAATCTTTCCATTGCCAGTACAGCAGTAGCCCCTGGCACTGGCAGCGGGTACTCGGCAGTGGTACCTTGGATTTACCGCACAATACCCTGCCATTCCAAACCATCACAGTTCGGTTAGGCTAAGTGGGAACGAAGTGAAAATCCCAACGAGAGAGCATTGTTGAGAGTTGACCTCGTTTACGCACAGGCATGGTCAGTGATCTGGTGATGGTAGGCCGTAGCCGGCGCGGCCTACCATCATAACCATGCCTACCTGATTAGTTAATCATTGACTCATTGTACCGGTATATCATAGATCAGTACATCAAAAAAGTATCACCATTTCACCTTTAGATTATTTTTTCGCAAAAACTGCAAAACTGCAGCCAATGTTTGTTTATCTAGTGATTTTTCATCACTTTTGGAGGCACTCGGCTGGTTCGGGTTAGCCGCTGTGGATTCCGCCATCTTGATTGCACTCATCCTATGTCGTCATCGTAACAATCTGATACTTGATTAAGCTTTTTTTTCATTTCAGTATTTTTAGTATGCTTAATGAAAATATTATAATTCTTATCGAACTATTTTTTTATTGCAGATTTGTATGTGTTAAACAAATATATATAAAGGTTTATTTAAATAAAAAACAAATTCAATAAAATGCCTGAAAAAGTTTTCTATTGACCGCCGTAGCTAACAAATTTATACTTAAATTTTAAAAGTTACTACATGGCAAATTATCGTATTCTTAAACTATGCGCACGGGCGCTCGCTTCGTCTGATATATTTTACATTTGTACGTGTTTTTACACATGTATTGCAACTTTCGTCTAGTTCTACATTAAAACTGGTCTAGCGTCGTTGGTGGTGCTTCATTTTACATTTATATCTATGGCAACTCCTGTTTTTTATTTATTGGGTTAACGTTAGATCTATATCATGTTTTGTTTTGTCCCATTTTATATTCATTTTGCTCTATTCATATTTGTTTTATTCCACATTTACATTTGTTTCGTCTATTTTTCATTTTTTGTTCTATATCTTCCTTCCGTTTTATTTTGTAAATTTTTCTTTTGTCTGATATATATCTTTTCCACCTGTACAATAAGGTCTTAATTAAAAGGCGCCTTACATGCAACTGTTCGACATAAAAAATCTGACTTGCCTGAACCCCCCCCCCAAAAAAAATTCCTGCAACTCCGCCCCTGCAAGTAATGTTTCATGTTCCTGTAGTGAAAAGACTAATACTCCATGAGGTGACGAATGGAATGGTCCTCCTAACTGATTTGATTTGGTTTATCATCTGTAACAGGAAATTTGCTACAGCAGAACAGTTATGGAATCAAACTAAATTTATAACTTAATAAATCGTGTAAAGAAGTATCACATTATGAGAAATTAAAATAACGTGCAATTTCCAGTCCTGCAGACCCCGTATAAAAATGTGAAAAACCTCAGAATGATCACGGTCTATACGTTGAAAACCGTGCAAGTGTAACGTTAACCACCACCTTATTTAAGATAAACTTAAGATGTCTCTTGGTGGCCAATGATGAGCAAAGTATTGAAGGACTGAACTCTTTTGCCTGGACTGAGGAACATCAAGGCAATACCAGATCGATGAACGTTAGTACACTGATTTCAGCTAACGCCCCGGGTCGCTATTTATCCAATCTAGATATTTCAAGTCTAATAATCCATTTGGCTGTGTCCTTTCTGTAGCCGCTCCAGTTTTCTGCTGCTGGCTCAAATCTCCAAAGTTAAACTGAAATTAGAACAAGACAAATATCCATTGGTATCAGGTGTCCGTTGGGGCAAGCGCCATGCCCTCGCAAAGTGGAGGATATTCGGACTAGGTAGGGTCAACTGAACCATGACTTCCATTTTGTGGTCACTTTCAAATGTGTAACAAGATCCAAGACGGGTATTTATCGACATTTCTCAGTTGGGCATACAATCTATAGTCACGCAGAACACTAAACTCCAAATAAGTTTTTAATCCTCGTGTGGACATTAGATTTTGGTGGTTTTGCCATTTGGGAAGTCGTATTTTGAACTTCTTGGCTGGCCGTACTTATATTTTGCTTTTTGTACGCATGCGCACTCCTGCAACAATTCGGCCTTTACAATAGTAGGTTCGGGGAGACCTACATGGCTTGCTGATCCATATCTTCAAAAATCCTCTTTTTTAAGAGGCATCCACCAATAAAAACTTATTGTGTACACCATCAAAGTTTTAAAGACGTAGTGCGATGAGGGATAAGGTGAGACCATCACTAATGCAGGTCTTTTATCTGGTTTATACCATATAATTAGTCTGTGGCGTTTTACAGTTTCTCTCAATCTCGTCACGTATTGGCACTGCAGGCTGGGCCTACTGACGTGCAGACATGACAAAAACGTTCATGAAAGTAGAAACAAGAAACTTTATCACAGGGCAAGGGCACATGACTGCCATACAGTACTAGTGTAATTTGAATACCAGACCTTGGGTATAACTATAGAATACAGGGCCACTCGGTTTGGACTAGGCCTTTCCCAGAACTGTGGGATCTGACGTCTGGCCCGCTCGCATTGCCCCTTTTCCTTTCCGCAGTAGGCTACCTTTCTACCATTGTGCAAAATCATTCATGCAGTATTAGCAATGAGGCTTATTCACGATGGTTATGATAGTGCATGCAGTGTTTAAGTCTGGTTGTTAGTTGCCAAATTGTTCTCAATCACATTGCTTAATTCAACATTTTGTGTCATGGTATGTTGGTAGGCCTACCCCGAGAACTGTGGGCATGGTGGGGTCCGACGTCCGTCCCACTCCCACAAATCCCACAGAAAATTAGCCTTTTTTGCCGTAGGCTCTACATGATGTTTAACAGGGTACGAACAGGGCATTTTATTCTAGTTGTGTTTCATAGAAATGCTGCTCCATTTCCCCCAATTACATGAATTAAGAGTTCAATGTAAGATACCTTCATACCGAGTACTAAGAAAAAACTGGCCAAAACCATGCCGTTACCCAAAAAAGGTGCAAATATTTCCCGATCAGTGTCTGAGAGTCATGTGGTTCACATGTGTATTTGCGAAGACGAGCCGCAACCGAAATGGTTGACTACAGCTGCAACCGATACACTGGACATGAAAATTGGCTGCAGCCGCTTTCCCTACGTGTGTGTGTGTTCAATTCTTAGCCACGACTGGACTGAATGGTTGAAATGGCTGTTGGCTGCAGCGCATAGGGGGTAGCACTGACAAGTCACAGGGCTCCTCATCATTTATGTCCGAATTGCGAGAACGACAGGCAACAGCCGTTGGGTACCAGTGCACGTGAGCGCGCTGTCGCACCATGAACACTTTCAGTTTTCAGGCAGTTATTTTTGTCCGCATCCAAGTATGTGCGGCCTGAAAATAACAGAATATGTTGTTTTTATGAAATTGGAGGGAAAAAGTCACAAGCTGAACAACATGAACAAGCGTTTTGGCATTTCTGTTAACACTACTTCTCAAACTGAAAGGTACTCTGTATTGAAAGTCTTTCATGCATGCAGTTACTTGATCAACTGCTGGTACCAATAATCTGTTAAAATGAAATTGAAAAAGGGTGTTGACAACGAAGTTCTTGTATTTTGTAATTTTTTCTTTTGTCTTTGTTTCATGTTACCTATTCAGTGGAAGAAGAAACGCATGCGAAGGTGAGTAAGGTGTCTCTTACTAGACTGAATGTTGGACCCTAGCATTTCTCTGCTTGATTTTGGGACTGTGAAGGGATACTGTCAAATGTGAACGATTACAAGGATTGATTTAAATGAACATTTGAATAAATCCCCTTGAGGTGATGATTTCAATTGGTTAAATTATGCCCTGTAGAGAAGATAGAAGACAAAATAGAATCGTTTGGATATGTACATTGTAAATTGTAGGAAAGCAAAATGTATGAACTTAAATGATGCTTTACTTGGTTCCTTTCTAGACTGAAGCGCAAGAGGAGAAAGATGCGTGCCAGGTCCAAGTAGACAGCTGCGACCGGTATCTCTAGCTTCTGACTCGCAAAATTCTCAGCCACCATCCATCAATGGCACACCACACATACCCTCTACCCATTCTTGGACAGTGGTGCATTTCAGGACGCCCACATAATTGGAATCAGAGAACCTTCCACCGAGTGCCCGAAGAGAGGTTTGATGGCACTTCAATCCCCATGGAACAGCTTTTCGGCCCTTTCTCTGTGTGGACATTGGACTTGTCTCGCACACGCACACTTTGGAATCGGATAGGGCACGGAAGTACACATGCATTGCACAAGAGCGACTGGTTCAGGATCTCCAGCATGGTTTTTGGAAGCAAGAGCGACAGATGCAGTCATCAGGGAAACGCTGTGGAATTGACTCTGTGGCAACATTCCAGCAATAGTGATGGATGTGTCTGATTGATTTGCACTCAGATAAAAAAAATCATGAATGGTCTTGTGGATTTTGTAATAAAGGCAGTATCAACATGTCATTCATAAAACATCGGCCCCTTGCGTCTCTTCTTTAACTTAGCCACATTGCTAGGATACAACAACAGCGAGCAAAATCCTCCAACTGCCTCCGTGTAAAAGTTAGATACAACCTCAGCCCTCCAAATTCTCCTTTCTTTAACGTGCTTTATGCTCTATGGGGAGCTTCTTCAGCATCAATCCCTTCAAATCCTTGGGTAATTCATACCATAATGTTTAGGCAGTGCAAATGATGTCCTTGGGCTGTGTGAATGATTTCAAGTGTTGTCTTCAGGCAAACTTGAATTCTCAATTCTGATTGGTCAAACCAGTGGTGATAAGTGTTCAGAAAATGTAAAAGGGCTGAACAGCACTGTGATCAGAATGACAAAAATACACATGTACATACAGTCAGTACTCTTAATTTATCTATTTGCTGAGCTTTTGGTAACTATCTTCGTCAGGGCAAGCAGATTCAGATCTGAATGAATGCAGAAAAATCCAAGTTCATTCCACCTGGATGCAGCGTTCCATATTCAAAGGTGACACACTGCCAGTGCGGAAAGTGTCATTCGATGCACAGTGTAAGGAACTGGAGCAGCGCATCATCTTTGAACTTGGAACGCTGCATCTAGGTGGAATGAGCATGGATTTTTCTGCGTTCATTCAGAACTAAATCTGCTTGCCCTGACCAAGGTACATGTAGTTACCGGAAACTAGGCAATCGGATAAATTAAGAGCACTGATGGTACATATTTTTTATATGTAACTGAGTTGCATGGTCCATGTTGAACCCCGCTGTTTTATTTCAATGCATCATTTTTACACTAAAAGCAGACACACATCTGCATGACTGTAAATTCAAAAGTGGCACGTTTCCCCGCGCTGATCATCACATGCATTAAATGCACATACACTGATTACTCATCAAATTTGCTTGAGATAAATTCTGTGTCCTCTACACCAAGAATCAGAAATCCGCGGGACGTGTATGTGTTAACTGTGCTCATGCTAGCTGATATAATCTGGACCCACGTTCATGCTTGTCTGTACGATGTCCATCAAAAGCAGCCACATGATTTTACTACATTGGCATCACTTGAAGATTCTAGTGGGTTTGGGAAGATTGGGGTCGTTTTCATTTCCACTGAAATGGTTGATTTTGAACAAGCCCCGGAAATGCATGTGGAAGGATAAAACTCCTTTGATCATTGCACAAAATATGTACGCATAATCAGCATGGAGACCTCGTACCTTGGCCCTCGCATCATTTAACACGTGAAGCTTACTACCCCTAGAACTATGGGGCTCTTTAGGGGTATGTAAAACCCTTGAAGGCCAGAAACTTTTAAAGGCTTAAAGCTTGATACACATACAATTTATTGGGACCTGGAAAATCCACAGCTGGCATGGTGTTCATTTAAGTGACAAAGTCTGGTGGCTCTTGGGATTTGTTACAATAGTTTCTCTTGATTGCACTGGAATGATTGGAGGGTGCCAGCTGTTCACACCCAGCCCACCCCCTTATGAAGTAACTCTAGAGTGATGTGGCCCCAGCCCTGCTGGTTATTCATAATATGGCAAGATCACATTCAAAGTCTTCCCCCTTCATATACATTCTGTACAAAGCAAAATAATGCAGTGATGTGGAAACCCTATGTCCTTTTACAAAAGCATTCACTTGCTGTCATTTGCAACTTGTGGCACGACGATTCCAACCTTGTACGTGACTGCATGTACATGTATATTCTGTCAATGGTGTGCTCCATGCAACTACATGTTTCTGTGTCTGCATTGACATGTACATGTAAAATAGAAAGTGATGGAGTGTAATGGAGACAGTTCAAATTTCATTGATTTGAGTACACATTTTGTACAATCCTTCAATTACAAACTACATATAGCTACTGGATGTTCCCTTATCCAAAAGCTTCCATCTTCTGCCTCTAATGGTGAAGAAAATCACACTTTGAACAATGGTGCAAATTTCACTCACTTTTGACATAAAAACAATCTATTTAGAATTCATCTAATTAATAATTACTACATAAGGTAATCAATACAGATTCTGTGCATCCATCCTCCACTACACGGTTGTGTGTTTTTGCCATGAAAACGTATACATTTCCACTGGGAAGTGGTTCGTAGCACGTTACATTTATACTTCAACACAAATATAAAATTCTTGATTATGGAAAACTACTTGTAATTTATTTATTGATAAGTTTCTCAGTTTCTGCATTACGGAAGAAAATGTTCATCTTTTTGTCACCTTCCTAAAACAATTCTCATGGAAAACCATTCATGTTGGCAACGTGAATCTGCCGTAATACATTTCAAAGCACAAATACACTCTTTCAAGACAAACCCTATCCCTTCAAACTAAAATTTACCTTTGAACTAAGTGGCGGTTTATAAAAATTGAGTTGAACAACCCAAAATTAAACCCATCTATTAATCCAACTTGGAAAGCCCTTCATGGATACAAAAATGGGTAGTGAAACTTGGGAAAAGTGGGGTTACGTTGTGTCTTTTCCTCCCATTTCTTGAGTAATGACTTTTGCTCCAAACCCATCCTCACCAGAACAAACTTTTTTATCCCTAAACACTGCTTAATGACCAACCACAATATCTAGAAAATTGAAAGTAAAGAATTTCACTTATGGAACATTGAGGCATATACCTGTATGTATCGTGTAGTTAGACTAAAGATACAATTTCACAAATATTTTCACTCCTATAAGAAGTTCTCCCTCACTGGCAGCTAAGAGATAGGCTCGTAGGGAGTTTTTCTACCGGGCCTATACATACACACCCACTAGCAACCATACATTCCAAAAGAAATTGGATACACATGCTCAGCACGGCCCATATCAAGCCCACATAAATCTGTGATGTGCATTGAGTGAGTATCCACCAAGGAACCATCGTTGCTATGTAAAGGTACATCTCTTATTCCTGCATGGAGAATCAGTACTTGCTACGGTATCTTAAAACAAATTGTGATTTTGGAATGTTTATTTTCAGTAAAACTCGAGTTGAGCATTGACTTTACACACCAGTTACACCCCACCATGTTACACCAACTACACGTAATTCAAAATAGTGTAGATCCCAACATTTTTGCATATCAGTTTTGATGGCCATTGATGGCTGTCTTTTCTGCAGCAGCTAAATTGTGTAAAAGTTTGTGCTGCTGGGGTGCACTTTGCTTCCAAACACTTAGAGTAGAATCTGATTCTTGAATGTTCTTCGAATCTCCTTGTGAGGCAGGATGATTGCATTCAATATCATTACTTCTGCAGGAATGTTCACGTTGCTGCCTGCATCAAATAAATCATATACACGTTCTTCAATGTAAGACGTCACTTGGATGTTGATATGAACATGAAAAACAGGGCTGTGAGCCACCTCCAACGAACACAGCCAACATTCGAAAGTGTTCGTGGGTATCAAAATGAGAAATCTGTGGACACTAGCATTCTGTCCAAATAATGAAGTGTGAACTACTTTGATGTATGAGGGTGGGGAGGCAGAGTGAGGAAAGTAATGGATAGAACACAACAGTGGATGCATTCTTCTCAAAGTGAAGAGGTTTTACTAATTGGCGGCTCAAGGTATTTGATCTAATATAATTTTGTGTTGTTTTGCATGAAGCTTGAACCAACCTTGACTGTAGTCACAGAGATTCAGGACTTCAAGTTTAATGTGAAACTTAAGGGCAAAACATCCACTGTAAATGTGCATTGTGCACGCACCCTTGAACCCCCCCATCCTTTCAAATGAAACACACTGACCACTGCAATTTATTATGCGCTTTATATCACACTAGTCTCTGTAGAATGTCCACTTATGTATTATGATAAGATCTGTAGCAAGACTCATGGAAAAATGTTTCGTTTAGTAATGAATGAAAACAAAGGACACTACTGAACTAAAGATGTGAGTGATCCTTAAAGCCATGGACTCGCAACGATGGAACGGTTTTAAAAGTGGTTTTAAAATGGCCCAGCCATTAGACTGAAAAGAATACAATTATGAAGTTGCACTGTACCTCCAACCGTTGGTAGGCCTATAAAGTGGGGGGGGGCAAACCCAGCTATTAGACTGAAAAGAATACAATTATGAAGTTGCACTGTACCTCCAACCGTTGGTAGGCCTATAAAGTGGGGGGAGGGGGAGAGAGCAAAATAACTACCTTTTGAAAGGGGGGGGTTTCATGACTCGAAATACTTTTTGAATCATTTTGTTGTTTTTGCTTGGTAGCTGACCATCCACCAGTCAGCAAGCTAGACGTAGCAATAAGCAAGAGGTCTTCAGCATGTGCAAAGTACACAGCTGCAATGGCGGCGAAACGATTTTCAAAGTGGGGGGGGCATTGTGTGACCATCAGGCATCAGCCATTAATAGGCCAATCCATTAACCCCCATCCCATTATAGGACCTCCAAAAAGTGGGAGGGGCATGCCCCCTCCAAGTCAAAAAAGTGGGGGGGACACTGGGTCCCTGCCCCCCCCTTCCACCGCCAAAGCACAGCTCTCTGAATGTCATAAATAAATATGAGAAGATATATAACAGATTTGAATGCCCAATTTGCACTGTTATGTAAAGATCGTTGCATCAATGTTTTAAGAAAAGAAATATGAAGTATGCTGCATGCCACAAATGAGGCTGAGTAGCGAGTCCAACTGTCTGTGTCCAAGTCACTGTCACATTCTCTGTCATTTTCAGACAGTCTTTTGAAAAGTGGATCTAATTCCTGACTGAATTGTACAAGGTTACAGAACCCTGGCCCTATGACCTGGGCCCGATTTCACAGCATTGCTCAACAGCCAAGTCGCAATTTCTCCTGCCAGGCTGTCTCTTCTTTGCCACTGAGGGGGTGCTTCTAGTCAGAGCCAACGGTAAGTGCAACTTTTGCAATGTCATAGGCAGCAGTCGCAGCACTATGAAATTGGGCCCTGAACTCAAAATGCCTGGTGTCTTGTGGTGGCACCTGTTGCAAAGCGACCCTTTTGGGGTGACAGATGTACGTACTGATGGTGAAGTGAGAGCTAGGATGGGCTGTTAGAGCAAGATCTGATTCTTGATGCTGTAGCTGAGGTCTTTGTGGGGAAGCACTATAGAGTTGAGTATGATCACCTCGGCAGGGACAGCCACATTGCAGCCTGATGGTATGACACCGATAAAGGAGAGACCACATGACAAGATATGTATGCATGGAGAAGTGAACGAGGGCCATATATTCAGCAAGAAAGAATAATTCCAGCAGTGTCTAGGGTGTGGAAACACAAACAGGACGAGGTTCATGTATGCGTATATGTAGGCTTGGTGCAATCTGGCTCAAAAAGGCTGCTTTTGTGTGAGTGGCAATCTAAGCATGATGTCAAACATCATTTGTCTTTTATCTTTAAATGTTAAATTAGGTCCTCCAAAACTGATTGACACCAACACGCCAAAACCGGACAAGTGACATAGCTTCAGTCTCTCCCTGAACTCTAGCACAGTTATATGCCACATTTGAAAACCAGTACCACTTTTGATCCCAGCATCACCAGCTCACATTGAGTTGAACATGCTTCATAAAGGAAAATGTGTCACCACTGCTTTTGTGCCAAGAATGGTCCAACTACATGTATGCATGATTCTAGAATAAGACAAGAAGATCCAATCAAACAGTCGTTCCTAAACTGAAGGTGATATGCAAGAGGAATGCAGTATTGTGAAACTAACATCCAAACACCGCTAAGTGGTCACAGAATAAGAACATGAAAATGATATTTGTTTACATTACATGTGACATTGCTTCCCTGATAATGTAATGAATGAATACCATGCGTACGTAGTCTACCATGCAAAGTTTTCAAAAGCCCGTGAATTACAATGACAAACACTCCAGAAATTGAGAGATCAATAGAACGAAACATGTTCATTCAAACTGACAAAAATGCAGGACACTTTCCACACAGAGTGAGAGTGGAGTCCTATTTCTCTGACTGCCATTTGTTCTTTTACACTTTGACAGCAATGCTTTCCTGGTGCCGTGCATTTGGTGTTGTCAAACAGCCCCACACTCAAGACACATTACAGAGCAGATGGAGTTCTGCTGACGGTGAAAGCAAAGCAGCAATGACCATCGTCATTTCAGAGTAAGGCGACGCTTAAATCTCCATGCAGAGCAAGCATTAAGCATGCCTAGGCACTGAAATGCCCTTAAGCTCAGCACAAATTCTAAGTAGAAAGTGAAACTATTAATCAGTCAGTAACTGTTAATTTCCATCAGAATCCATTGATTTATTGAGTAAAACTCAAAAAGAAAATTTTGTTGGGGTTGGGTATATCATGTTAGTTTAATAGCAGAGACAGGGTGAGTAATTTAAGTGTGTGAAAAAAAAAATGCGATACTTGCCTAGGATGGTAATGGAGGGGGTAAGCCTACCGTGGTCATCAAACAGATTGTCGCTGTCCATTTTGGCGAATTTGTCGTTGGGATTAGGGCCCTTGGGAGTACCCTCGACCCTTGACCACGCCCCTACCACACTGTTCCATCCCACAATGCTGTGCAGTATACAACAGTGGTCCTTGAAAAAAATAGAGAAATGAATGCCAAAAACCAAAAATGAACCCTTAACAAATTTCAAATTACTGTGAAATAAGAGGTCAAAGCTAAACCAATATTGAACCCCAACTTTTGAACAAACCCTGCATCAAAACCAACTCCAGCCTAAGTCAAACCAAACCCTGCATTTTTCCCATTAACGTATGACTTGTTCTTCTGCCACAAACAGACTACCCAAATCCTACATTTCTGTCATTTTTCCAGAGGCAGTCGGCAGATTTACAGGACTGAGGGTGCGTCCTATAAGAACTGTGTGAGAGGCTTGACAAAGAGAAGGAAGCACAATTGACACAAGAACCAAAATACAAAAATACTAAACAAAATTGTGGTCCAATGTTTTCTGGTACCAAACATTTCTCTTCAATTTCACTGCTACTCCCGTTATTTTATGGGAGTAATACTGTGAATTGCTTATCTTCAGAGCATTTGATCACTTCCACTGTGCTCACCTGTGGTGTCATCATAGGTATAAATGGGCATGTGCAGTATGTGGTGAAAACATAGTCTCAGGTTACTTGAAATGCACCGACCAGGTCAATTAGAGGTCATTTATTGATTGAATTCATAAAATGAATCTGATCGGTTGAAAGTAACAGCCACTTAAACACACGTTTCTTGCCTAACTTTCATAGAACTTAGTTGACTGGAGCAAATCTGGCTCTACATTCAAGTACTTTTTCTGAATTATGTACAACATTGTCAACATTCCTTCACGACATCTGACTAAGCCGCTACGTTTATGCATTGTATGATGCGATACTTCCCCAAATAACCAGCTCGCTCGGCAGGTCGATTACTGAGGCCAGCTCTGAGTAAAACGTGAGAAGTCATGTGAGTGTCAAATTGAGCACAGTTGCGGGTACGGGAAGTACTGAATGTACTGCAGAGGGTGATGTGCACCCATGCAGTTTTGAGACTTCACTGGCCCACACTTACCTGTAGATTGGCACCTTCCAGGATGATAGATTCCCTGACTCGGACACCAGGTCCTATCAGAACACCAGCACCTATTGTCACATTGGGACCCAACTGCAAATCAAGAAAGTAACATAACACTCACTAAAGGCCACAAATAAACACATGAAAATGAAATGTGCATTTACACCTAGCCAAAGGTCAATGAAGTCTTTCAATAAGTGTTCAAATACGGAATCCAATAATTTTTTCAAATAACAGAAAAGCGAGCAGCTAATATGTGGCCCATCAATCCAAACACGAGCAGAAGTACTAAATGGTACTGTCTGGAAACATTGAAACAATGAAAATTCCGCAGCTTCTATTACCCGTATTATGAAAGCTTTCTGCAGACAAAAATTTTCACTTTGGATCAATTTGAAGGAGGAAGATTTACAGTGGGGAAAGAGAATTGTTCAGCATCAAAATTCCCTGCTTCAGCGTGTTTGGGAAATTTGATCACGCTAATAAGCAAATGATTTTGAGAGGTCTTCTGCAGAAAAGTGAGGCACACAGGGCCGATCGTTGAAGAATAGCGGGGCCTGAAAATGATTGGAAACACCTACAGTAGCTGTGGGATCCACCCGGGCTGTTGAATGGATGAAGACATCCCCGATGATGTGTGGTCCGCTTGCACCATCCTTGGCAAGGCGTTCCGGGTGAGTGTCGTGGTAGAGTCCCAGGTAGAGTCGATTGGCGTAGATGGCTGACCTGTGATGGAGTGCAGTGGATAAGTTACCAACCACAATGTAATGGTAGAGCAATTGTGTTGCACTCGGTAGGTTACAGGTTCAGACCCTGCTTCTGTTAATGATCTCTATGATTTCTTCTACACATAGAATGCTGGATAATCTGTGACTGCTGAATACGCCACTGGACCTGACACATCAAAAGCACATAAAAGCAAGTTCCTGCTTCTGAAGTTTTATGTTTTAATTGGACCCCTGCGTTCTTTAATGTATTCAAAAACAGTCTAGGAAGTGTAGGTCCTGAAAAATTGGACCTCATTGTTTTTTAAACACATCCCCTTCCAAAATTCTACCCAGAAACACATTAAGCACTTGCTGCCGGGTGGTTTGAAAAATGCAATGCACACAAGCGGACCATTTTCAAGACTTTCAGTTTTCAAAATTCTTCAAAACTTCATCATTTCAATTAATGGACGTTTACATCCGCACGAATGACTGTCTGCTGGCTACTCTAATCTGACAGACAAAATCTATTGACGCCCGAGTATTTTAGCCAGGCCTGCAGCCTTGTAAAAAAGAGCCCAGATTGTGCAGAGTTATGTAACTTTCTTTTGTTCACGAACCTGGCACAGTGTGCTGCTGACCTCTTTTCAATAGGGGCCAGAGTAGCAGCGGTGGTGCAGCACTTTTCTCCCTGGTGGTAATCCGCTCGCGCTAAATCCCCCAAACCGTGGTATACTGTTTCAAAACAAGGCTGGATTATCTCCACTATTGAGAGTGACAAAATGTCGGTAATACCCAGCAGCCTGGTCTTTTGTTACGAGTACAGTCTTTTGTTACAAGGCCCGGTTCCCTTTTTCCGATTTCAGAGACACCAGCTATGCGTATAAAGCATACATGTACGTGTCCGGTAGCGGAAACCCCGTCGACAAGAGGTTAACCGAGTTCCTGCAATAAATTGCAGAAGTGATTTAAAAGTTGTTAAATAATTGCTGCATTTGAGTGAGCTCAAATGGCAGAGACAACTGTGTAACTTGACAGAGCCAAGAAAGGTATTCATCAAGTGCACTGCACAGTGCTGCAAAATCCATTGGTGCATTCTGACACACTCTGTTCCATTCAGTGGTGGTCTCCTTTCAGCTGTGTTGCATTCTGTTACACACAGCAGGGTGCCTGGAGAGAACCCTACAGAGTGTGGAGGTTAGGATTATAACCAGGGACCGTGATGCTCCAACTCACCCGGCTGATTTGATCTGACTCCACATCAAGTCTTCACAGTTGTAAGCAAAGAGCTTGCCAGTGCCCGCCAGGGGGGAGAAAATGTCCTGCTCCAGACGAATGGTGTCCTTGTTGCTTGAGAAGGGATCCCCACTGCCCAGAGGAACAATGAACCAGTTTGATAATGCAAAAAAAACCCCAAGGTCCTTCGGCAGCTAGGCACCTGATGTCACATCAGTTTGGACATGTGCAGTGTGTGTGAGTTGGCCCAACACCTTGCTAACAGGACCAGCATCGCATGCATGTACGTGTATACAAGTAGATGCTCTTGAATGACAGTCATTTTGAGCACACACTGTTGAAATATGACTCTTTGTTAATGTACAGTACATGTACATGCACTGCACACAGGATATGCGGAATGATACACGTACGTGTATGATTTTGCTTTGGTCCAGTTTCACTCTGTAGTCTGTGTAGAAGGAACCAGCTATTGCTGCAGGTTTCTGGTTACTTTTTTTATCCATTAATCAGCAATTAAGTTTGTGATAGCAGTTTCAAATAATTGAATCCCAATTTGCAATTGACTGACTTTCCAGTTTATTGATCCGACCCTGTACAACATTCTGAATACTTTGCAAACAAAACGCCACCTACGTTTCATACAAATTTTCCCCTTCAATGTGGTGTAAAATAACAGGGTCCTATAATGTATACGACACTGTGCTTACAGTGACAAATTCAACCTACTTGAAGATTTCATCCTGATTTTTCTTGAAGACTGTAGAGATATGCTCAAAGATTTCTGGTGTGAACACATACAAGCCACAGTTGATGATACTGCTGACGTACGTCTGAGGTTTCTCCACATAGTGTAGCACCTTAAAAAAAAAAGGATAAGCATTTAACCCTTGTGTTGTTGTACCCTCAAACATTCTTCCACTTAGGCATGCACTGGTCACTGACCTTGGAAAGGAAAGGTACGCTTAATTAGAGAGTACAAAAGGGTAATGCTGACATGGCCTACAAATCCTGCATGCTAAGGCCACACTGTCATAATTACCCAGTTCATACCAGAGGAATTGTGAACACAATTTGGTAGCCTGCATACACAGGGTTGGCTGAGTGGCTAACTGCCATGAGCGCCTTGAGTCACTGACTTTGGACACGTATTCAGGTTTATCTATTTGACTTGGACACAAACATGCAAAGTTCCAGAAGTCTTAGGAGTTTGTGTGGTGCACTTGACTGAAGTACGTGGCCTACTGTTGTAGCAAACAATGCTTCATTGCGACATCCCGGAGAATTGCAAAATACAAGGTTGGGGTTAAAAATATCATGCGATTGATTGATCCTAACAAGTCAGTATTTGTGGCATTTGGATTCATGTCAAAACTTAGCCACTGCATCTTGCCTTTTCTGAAAGTCAAAACTTTCTGCCCAAATCCTTGTCTGGATGAGTCTTTTTTAAATTAAACTCTCTCGCATGTACATTTCAGCACTCACCTCATGTGTGTCAGGATCTTTCACTAAGCATCCATAGTTTAATGACTGGCTCTTGGGTGCCTGTTAAAAAGAGAGAAAAAAGCTCAATTCTCATAAAGGGTGAAAACCATAACTAAATTACAATTTAGCCAAGTAATTCAAATGGTAAGTCTGCACAGCTGCTTTGAATATTTGGAAAATATAGCTAACATGCATACTTTTTAGAGGCCTTACAAGTACTAACAATATGTAGTACCAATTAGCATCAATCACGCTGGCAATAGGCAAGCAAATGTGGAGGGGGCTACCTCCAATCTCCCCCAAGTTCTCTGTGATACTTATAAAACTTCACCTTTCAAAACAATTTTCAGGCTGATGAGAGTATAGAGGTCAAGTCCATCACATGACACCACAGTCATGCATGTAAGTAACAGGTGAACAATGACAAAGGAGTACATGAATTTTTGCCACAGGTCATCTTTTATGCACTAGCATGGACTCAATCACATCACTAGCAAATAATCAGTCATGTTATACAGGGATAGAATGCATGTCTATGGAGCAATGAACCTTACTGATGACCATTTCAAAAAGTCCTTACCTCAGTTGCCAGCAGAGTGAAGTGCTGACCATTGGCCCGCTGTTTGTGGAATTCCAGCATTTCAAGCAGTGGAAACTTACAGCACAGGTCACCATTGAAGACAAAGAAGCCACGTGGTTGGCCACTGAGAATCTGATCTCTAAAGTGGTACAGCCCACCAGCTGTGCCAAGGGATGTGTACTCCTGTAAGTATCTACACCAAGATACACCATTTCATTTTAGTTTAGTAGTCCAATTCAAGACAGACCCAGTTTACTGATCAACAGAACTGTCCCAGTATTTGTTTGTCTCAAGAGTCCTTCATCTCCAAATAACCGCTGACTGAATGAGAATACAAAGAGGTTTGAAATGTCCAAGAAGCATGATATCACAATGGCCATTTACATCACCTGATCACGAGTCAAATAAATTCACTACTATGCAATGTAAGCTTTGGCAAGTACATGTAAACCCCTTCAATAACCCCTCCCAAAATGTCCTTTTTTAATAGTGCATGTTCCCTGTCTCCTTTTTAAATTTCTTTTACATTGCCATTTATATCTGTGTACATGCTGAAGTGTATGTGACATGGTCCAAAAGGACCCGTCTCTTTTGGTGTCAAGAAAACAACATTGCAATTAATGACCTTTCAATGAGTGCTTACCGTATATTGACATTGAATTCTCGCTGTGAAGTTGTAAGGAATCGGCTGAGTGCCTCACTGGGCTGATAGAAACCTATGATGAGGATCTCTCGCAGATCTTCCACCTGAAATAAATCTCTCTAACTCCAATAACTGAGGATGGTGAAGAGCCTCTGCTACAAATTTTTCTCTTTTTTTTTACAGAATTCTTAAATGAACTTTACATATCCTGGGGCTGAGTCAATTGGATAAATTTCAAAACTACATTATTTGAATAGTCATAAGTCAATCAAATATCTGCATACATCTGAATAACTGACACAGCCTTAGCATATCCAATCTTTTGCCAACAAAGATGAAGTGATATGAGTTGCTTGAAGGGGTGTCTCTAGGCGTTTCTGGAGGGTGGTGTTAATTTCAATATTCATGAGCTAACAGGGATGCCATCTCATCAGCGCTCAGAGTGAAGCTAGCAGCTTCAGCATAAAGAAACTCAGTAGCAAAGAACTCTTTGCAACATACATGTACTTTTTAGAGGGCTTGACATGGTTATAGTCTGGCCTTTTCTGTATGTATGTTTAGTACATACCAGTACATGTAGAGGTATGTACATGTATGCATACATGCTAATGACCCAGTTCAGTATTTCAAACAGGCAATGTCTTTTGAGGACAAAGTGCACACGTGAGTCGGTATATTGCTGCACAGACAGGGCAGACAATCACAGGCGCATGCTGCGCATGCTGCTTTGTCCAGAATGACCTCGGAGGTGCTTCAGTTTGGAATATCAAACTGGCTCATTCAGCATGTGACAGGAAATGTTGGAAGCTTCATGAACAAACAGTTACAATGAGTCAAAGAGTAGGTATGTATAATCTCTACTACTCTACAGTTATTGCCCAAAGTGACACCATGAGAATAGCGCCCTCAAATGTGCAAGGAAGTAGCAGACAATGCATCAGCAAAACAGGTACAGAGGTAGCCCTCTGTGAACCAAAAGTGTAGACATTAATCCAAACAAAACCAGTCACATTTCACAGCAAGGTAGTCTTGCATTTAAGACTTGAAGGTTTTCATGGTGAAAGAAACTAGATGAGTAAAATGACTGCGGTTGCACCAAGTATCAATCTCTTTCTCGAGTATGTGTGGTTCTGAGAAGAACCTGAAGACGGACAGAGTACACTGTTCGAAAGGTCGAGTTATTCCCTGGTTCTTCTCAGAACCACACATACTCAAGCAAGCGATTGATACATGGAGCAACCTCAATCATTTTACTCATCTAGTCTTGCATTGGCGCTGTTTCCTCACCCACTTTGTGACTTGCATTCAAGTACATTATTCTTACTGTCATCATACACCAAACTGTTCTTGGTCTTCATTTAGTTCAAATTATTAGGCCTACCTCTTTTTTAAGCATTCTCTGATTCTGCATTATATACATTAATTAATCTGATTGGGAGTGTATGTTATAATGCATGTACATGTACCAGAAGTGAGAAATACATGACCAGGGACAGACCATGAAAGTTTTGCAATTTATTCCCAATGGGGTCCCTATTGAGTTAGGCAGAAAGTCCAGTTTTAGAGGCAGGAGGAAACCGGAGTACCCGGAGAAAACCTGCCAGTAAGGACTGGAAACCAAATGCACTTAAAAGCTTGAGCCAAGCCGAGACTCGAACCCGGGCCTCATTGGTGCAAACTGAGGAAAGCACCGCTACGCTAACCCACTCCCCTGCCCCCATTTTGATAAAAATATGTAAGCATACCTTGCTGCATGCCTCAATGTGATGATGAATAATAGGAAAACCAGCAACAGGAAACAAAGGCTTGGGGAACTCAAGAGACAACGGTCGGAAACGAGTTCCTGAAAAAGACAGAGACCAAAATTTCATGAAAGAACAAGTCAGGAACTAGCAGTTTTAGCAAACCTGAGGTGAGTAGGGTTGTATGAGGAATGTGGCTACGGGTGGGGGGCTTAGTTACAATGGGGCCTCTCTACAGTGTCTTCAGCTTTTGGATTAGCTTGAGTAAATTTTTTGCTTGAGTAACGTTAGCACCAATGCTCATGACACCAGGAAATTCGTGACTCAATATGAATTTATTACAACTTGGGAAAATTTGATAAATGGATGCTGCAAGCAATAAAATGTGCTAAAAAGTCAAATTTAGCAGTGAAAATATTGGGGTATTCCCGCAGAAAACACTTAAAATTTTTCACACCAGTCTCATAAGTTTTGTGCACAGGCCTTAGTGTCAAGCAGTGTCAATGCAGTAAATATTCCTCCATAGCATGCCATGCACAACATATGTACATGTACATTGTAGGTAACAGGGCATAACTGAGTTACACTGCCTTGGGTACCGTTTACTGCTTGGCCAAGGTTCTTTGACATACACGTATGCCCTGGTCACTAACGTTAGTCATGCTACATGTACATGTACAGGCATGTTTTGTACAGTACATGTACGTACGAGCTTCAGACATGTCAGAGCTATTCTGGCATGCTTGGATAATACCGGTACATGTAGGCCTACATGTCAAGTAGTGTTGGTGACCGTATAGCCGCCAGGCATCCTATCTCGCCACTTACTGTGAAAACCAGTAAGACTTGACAATTACCGGTACATGTAGGTGGTGAAATTAGGGACCTGGTGACTGGTGAAGGCCACGCATAACAGACATTAGTGAGAGGGCCAGCATGTATACATGTACATGTTAGCTCTCTCCACCATCATGCAATATGCCACAATGGGTCAACTCGCCCCCGAGTTAACTTGTACCCAGGTTGGCTCGTACCCAAGTCAACTCGCAGACGTGTGTATTTGCCTGCAACTGGGGACCCCTATTGTTCCTCTTTTGTTTGTACTTTAACTTTTTTAGAAGACCTCCCATATGTTTTGTACACTGTTGTCAATCGGGGACCTTCGGACAATCAGGGACCTTATTGTCCTCTATTGTTCAGGGTCCCCAATTGAATGCAGAAACAAACTCGTACTCCCCAGGCCCAGTCAGCAGAGCATAATAGGGTTTTGATGCCCACATTTATTGAATGCATGTATACAGTTCCTTTTACCAGTCGGATTTCATTGAAAATTCCCACCGTTTTCAGAAGTAGGACATAAAATGCATCTGACTACAGGGTGCGCCCCTGAACAGAGATGTTCCACAGACGTACATGTACCTCTCCATCAAGTCAATGTCTTTGTCCATTTTAAATTTGTAAATCTTTTTTTTTTTCGTATGGCTTGATTAGTTTGAATTAATAAAATCAGTGAATATACTCTGATCGAACATGTATGGGTGATGTCACAGCTTCTTTTAGGGAGAAGAAGCGATTTTTGAAGTAGGCCAACTGGGTTGAAAGAAGTCAAATAAACTCTCATCTAGAATGAATGCTGTTTGGGAAGAGGGGATGTTGATGTGATGGATCGCTATCATTTACCGTGAGAAACATCACTAAATGATCTTGCCATGATCGATATGCTGCTTTATGAAGTAGAACCATCTTGCATGATGCACGCGCTTTGGCCGGCAGTGTCCATCATTGTGAAGGCACTTCAAAGGACGTGGCAGGCCAGTCATCAGTTGCTTGGTACTGAAAGCGGCTTCAATGCCACATCCTTTGAAGAAGACATGAGACCTGATTGGCTGAAGGCACATTGCACTGAATCCTTCAAAACCCTTCACAGCCACTGTCCAATTGCAATCCTAGTACAGCTTTTCATCAAGATGGCACAAAGTTTCCATGTATCAAGTGCAGCAAGGTCGTCCGCTCTTCTCATGAAGCCCTCCGGTACGACATTTGTTATAGATGGCAGCACCAAGAGTGTGACACCGGCATCACACACTAAGAACATCAGCGGATCGTTGATGACCCCGACCGTCTTCCCGTCTGGGTCTGCAAGATCTGTGCTGACAGCGAAGCTCCATCCTCTCCAAGCTCAAAGTCTATCATGTCTATGGAGTTCGATGTGACATCGGACTTTACCGTCCCTGTACCCCACAACCTGCCATGCCTGAAGACCTGCCGACCTTGGTGAAGAAGACAAGGTTACGTTCAAGGTTGTCGACGGGGGTACTCAATGCAACAAGCCCATTCTGGTTGACAGCCATGGTAACACCTACATGTATACCCAAAAGTGGCAGAAACCAACATCCACCTCATCAAAAAAAACCAATAAGTCGAGTAGATGCCGGGTGTCAGTCCGTCAGGAAGGGCTTGACTTCTCCTTTGGAATGCACACTACCCACATCCACCCTGCCCGGCCTGGAGGTGATATTGCAGTCGCAACCGTGAAGAGGGCTGCAAAAGAAGAAGTCTTCTGCCCAGCTGGAGCTTTAGTGGAGGAAGTCTTGAGTGCCATTGCGACTACTGCCCCAGCCAGCTGCCCCAACCCGTTGTACCTGAGACGCACTGCAAACCGGGTCCGTCAATCGCAGCGCCTTCCTAAACTATGAAACCTTGACTTCGGGGTGGCTGCCGACTTCATTCCATCAAGAGTGGGGGAGCATGCCATCTCCTGTTCTTCACCGAGGACCAGCTTGCTGTTCTGGATGTCGCCAAGACTTGGTATCTTGACAATACCTTCAAGCTTGTGCGGCGTCCATTTGTGCAGCTGTTTTCGGTACATGCGTTCATCAGAGCTGAGTCGGGCAAAGTTACATGTAAGCAAGTACCACTGGCCTTTGTCTTGATGTCAAGGAGGATCACGAAGGACTACAAGAAGGTATGTTTTAATAGTTTCTACTCTTACATTACTTTTTGAAAAAATCTTGTGATCAGCTTGGAAAGTTTCACACCGACCAGTCTGCTTTCTGTATTTATTGTCAAGAAATTACTTTGCAAAAAATTTTTTTTATTCTGACATCTTTTCAGCTGTCCTTTCAGCTGACAATAAAAAGTCTTATCTTAATTTATGTTTAATTTTCTCCTTAAAATTGCACAACTGTCTAACAGTGTTGCGCTTACTTTTTGTGCTTCTTTTTCCGGATATCTCCATGCAGGTGTCAAAGTGTATCCAAAAGAAGCTACCATCAAGAGGCAGCAACTGTCAAGAGACCATGATGGACTTCGAGGCGGGAGTCTGGTCTGCCATCTGTAGTGATGTGTTCCCACAGGTTAACATTGCAGAATGCCTTTGCCACTGGACGCAGGCGGTATGGCAGAAGTGCCAGGTGCTGGGCCTTCAAGTTCCTCACAACCGAGATCCAGCAGTGGGAGACTACATCTGGCAGCTGATGTCTCTACCATTCCTGCCTGCCAAGCATATCGACGAGGCCTTCCGCTACCTTCAGGCCCGAGCATCAATTGAGCCCCTGAAACTACCGTACATGTACTCTGTCAGTACATCGATGCAACGTGGCTACTGCACAGCACTTGGAGCCCGGCAAACTGGTCCATCTTCAGGAGGGCCATACACACCAACAACGATGTCGAGGGGTGGCATCGTCGGCTGAACAGGAGGGCAGGCCACCACTGTGTTCAGTTTTACACAGTGGTTGTACTACTTCACAGCGCGGCAACTATGATCAAGATCCAGATGTGGCAGCTGAAAGCATCCAAGCTACAACGACACCAGCAGAAGAAGGTCAAGACATTCCAAGGGCAGGTGTTTAAGCTATGGGAGCGGTGCAAGAACAGGGACTTGACGACATCCGGCTTACTGGCTGCCTGCAAGCACCTCACTAGCCAAGCACTATAAGCAGCAGGGGGCAATACAAACCAACCGGCTCTTTTCAGAGCCAACACATCTTCAAAAAGAGATATATGTGCCTGTCGTTTGTTTGATGGTCTATTAAAGCAAAAAAGATACTCTGTCCTTGTCGGTTTTTTTTCTTTTCTGACCAATAATGGTGGCCTGGGATGGAAAATTTTCATATTGGTACCAGCCCTGCACAACAAAAAGCAAAAAGAACTGTAATCATTAATAAAGTAATTAATTAATGATAATTATCATAATAAAAATAATTAAAATAAATACATGAATCGTCCCTAGTATCTACCATTGGCTGCACATAAAAAAAAAACACAATCCTTACAAAAAAAATCAACAATGATTATATGATAATAATTAATTAAGTGCAAAAGGGGAGGAAAAATTATTATATACCGGAAGTAACAACAAACAGAATTGTAATCATTAATAAAATTAAACCGTTTGGAGTAAAACGGGAAAAAAACCAAACCATAATCCTCATCAAGGGAACGAGTTGCCTGGGCTACAACTTGACTGGGGTACGAGTTGACCAGGGTATGACTTAACTCAGGTACGAGCTGACCAGGGTATGACTTAACTCAGGTACGACTTGACTGGGGTAAGAGTTGACCAGGGTATGACTTAACTCAAGTACGATCTGACCAGAAATCCCAATATGCCATAAGCCTTATCGCAAATACTGCATGGGTGATTTATTTTACACATGGTAGAAAGGCAATGTGGCAAGGAAAACAGAGCAAACATTACCCCTTTTTCTTTCCCTCATCTCCACAATGCCTTTCTACCATTGTGCAAAATCACCTGTGCAGTATTTGTGATAAGGCTCATGTTGTGCCCGTACTCTTATTCTGTTACCATGAAAACACCTACATGTAGTTTAAGTAACTTGGACTCTATGAATTGCCTTTTTTAACATTTGGACATGGTCCTGATGGTCGGGCGATAAAGTTTATGTTTACTCGCTATCCAGCGGCAGAAAGTGCCTCCCCTTACCTTTCTGTGGTCCCCCAATAAGGATAACCGCCTTGTATGACATGTCTACAATTCCTGTTGAAGTCACAGATGGGAGTTCTAGCCAGCGCCTTACTGTAGCTGGACAATGCTGGAAGCAGGAGCACGACTTTGTTTACGAAGTTATAATAACAAACTTTAGTTCAATTTCTGTTTTTTAGGCTAGTCTTGACGTGGCCTCCGGCGGCTGCTCTGCTGATCATCGGCGAGCGCGCCCTCACCCGGTCATAAAGCAATGTCGAGCAGCGGTGCATGCTGAGAACGAGTTTTCCAGGCCTGTTGTACTGCAGATCAAATGAAATGTCTGGGTTTTTCTAGAATAATTCCATAAACAGCATTCTTAAAATGGCCAGCTTATGAGAATATACTTACGAGTTAATAATGATAATAATTACGTACGGGTGTTGGAGTTCGTTTTCAGGCATTAGTATATATCTTTCATCTTTTTCTTCTAATCGCAATGAGGATAAGCCGGGAGGCAGAATCCGCCCCTGACATTTTTTCTTCCGCCGCAGCGCAATTTTTTTCTACTAGCTGAACATTTAGGAGGTTTTTCATCAATTCACAGCGATTGTCTGGGGAAATTGAACATGTTGTTCTGACGCAGCACCCATTTTTCAGAGACAGGTTACAGTCAAATATGTATATTTTTCTGCTTCTGTACTCCATTCAATGCTGGCGGGCTCACACGTGTGTGGACCCAAAACTGCAAGTTTCACATTCGTGCTAAGTTTTCTATCGGACGGGCGCTTGTGACTCGAGAGACGCGTTCTTATAGAAATCCGCCCCTCCCCTGGCTGTGAGATGGTCCAAAATAAGTCGGCTGTTAATGTTTAGGGTCAGTACAAACTGCATGAAAGGGAATGAAATGAAAAGATAATGCGCAACACATTATTATTTTTGTGCTGAATCTGTGCATTATCTTTTTAGAACAATTTAAAAACAAACAAACATGTATGCACTGCCGACCTCGACCTCGCGCGCCTTGCAATGTAGTTCTCGCTGTTCTTGAGTGAACACGTGGACGTACATGTATGATTATGAAAAAAATCCGTTTTTCCCTAATGTTCGAATTCGTTATGGGCATGGGCGGAAATCCCGGGTGGACAGCCGCCCCGATGAATTGGTATGGGGGACACAATGTCGCATGTCCCTTCCATGTTTTAAGCAAAACAAAATACAAAAGGAATGGATGGATCGAGGATTTTCCCGTTTGAATTTTTATGAATGGAATAAAATAACAAACACGCGTTGTGCAAAAAAAGTGTAAATTGATGTCCCCCGGCACACGATCGAGGAGAGATTTCCACCCTGGTGGTTGTGGGCATGCGCTGTTAGATATCGAACGGGCCAGAATATCGAAATATCAAATTGTCATACAATTGTAGTGTCATTAATTGTGTAGTTAGCTGAGTCGGGGCTATTTCGTCATCTATCTGTATTCTTATAAGTCAGCAACACGTCACTTCTGACACATCCTGCTAACTCACTGTTTTTATTCTACTTTTGCGCATTCTACTTAACACCATTTTCATTCCCAAAATGTCACTGGGAGTAATAACATGCAAGAACGTATTCCATTTAAAAAATAAACTTAACGAATTTACACGTTAAACGAAGAAAACTTAAGCTTGAGTCAAAGTCTTTGCCAACCAACTTTAGGAGATGAGCTGGATTGTCAGTGAATACACTGTCCGAAATGATCTAATATGAATTTGTTACATTAGGGGGAAGTGCGCTTTCAATTCTTTGCAAAGAATTCAATATTTCGGTGGCACCCCCCCGGATATGCATCGGTTGGGTTTAGGATACTTAGGGACCGACCGTAAGCTTGACAATTACTGGTAGGAACTTTTATCCCTAAAAAGCCAGGATATTTCGGGCCAATGATCTCACAGCTGGGGGGGGGGATTCCGGCACCCAATAAGAACTTGGCTCAGTTTCCCAAGCGCGATTTTCATGAAAACTAGTATACATGTAAAGACACTCCTTAGTTAACAGTACATCAGAGAGGTTTCGATTCAATCTGACTTGCGGTTTTGTTCGTTTTTTTTTCTTATGGTAACCTCTCCCGTGTTAGCCGCAGTCGTTTGCATTGAGCACGGGTCACAATCCGATGTTCAGTACTGTCTAAATTACGGCAAGAAGTTACTAAAATCTAAAACTTCCCCGCGTGCGACGATGTCGTGGGGTTCCGCCCCAGCCTTCTAAGGTTCAAGTTTCCGTTTCAATCTGTGTGTTCTTTCATTGACATTTATTGTGTGTGATGGACTTACAGTTTTTGGTATTGAGCAACAATGATAGTGATTCACGTCTCCCCCACCAATTACTCTGGGTTTTGGCCCCTCCCCCGATCGATTACGCTTGGCTAATAATTATTAAGAGCGCCACCCCATGTTTGTTTTTCTCAAACCAATCTCATCAGACTGGTACCCCGATGTGTTTTTCGCGTTTGAATTCATATCCCCCATGTGCTTTTTTTTGTCGCCAGGGTAGCTGACCAGGGAATGCGTATTGAGTATAATCACATCCGATCCCATTCATTTGTGTCATTCGATCATGTACTATTTTTATGTGTGCTGCCGACTTACACTATGACGGAAGTAAATTAATAAAGTGTTACCATCGGTCTCCCATGTTTTCGGCATTGTAAGTATGCAAATGAGTAATTAACATTCTTTTCAACTGTGTATGTAACTAACAAAAGTAATCGTCAATTGTTTGACTTTTTCAGATTGTTTGTAAAGATGGCTTTAGGCCCTAGCATGTTTAGCCTAAGGCCCTAGCATGTTTAGCCTGCAGTGCTAGCATGGCTGGTGCTAGGCTACACAGGTGACAGGTAGGCGGCTGCATACCTGTACATGTAGCTAGGCTACATGTAGGCATGTGACAATTTTTTGTCAAGTTAGTCTGATTTAGATGTAACATATGCCAAAAGATAGGTTTAACATAAGCTTTCTAATGATACCAAAAGCAATGTTAGCTAGGACCTATGCGATGTTGGGTTGGGGAATTGTGATTTTTGAAGGATTTTAAACGAGCGTATTTGTGCTTCCGTGTTTGTATTGAATAGCATAGGAATCTTCTGAAAAAACTGTGACCCACAATCATTGCTTTGCGTTATGCGTCACGCGTCACTTTCCCTTGAACGTAGGCCATTCGAGGTCTTACATACTGTTAGAAAGCTAATTTCAAATTTCATGTGAAATCAAAAGCGGATGGACTGAGCTCAGTTCACCTACAAAATTCGTTTGATCAGTTCTTCATTTCTTCAATTCTTGTAGGCAGCTACATCATGAGCATGATACAAACATTGCAAGCCAGTGACACGCAAGCACATTTCAGCACGCGACCGTGCCGCCATGAATCATGGCAAGATGGCGTGCACAGCACGCTTGCACCACATGGGACTGAACACCCTGTAGTCCGATAAAAAAAAAAACCCTTTGGAGCTTCAGAATTTGCTCAAATTACACCCACTTACAGCTCAAGAGTTATGTTTCACAATGATTCACCTTAAAATGACAACACTTTGTTACAAATCAGGATTAGTTGGGTGGAATTTCAAGCTCAAACTTGAACTTTGTGTTTTTCACATTACATATTCATTAATTTGTTGGTCAGACTCCTTACAACAGCCAATCAGCCGTGCAGGCAGAGAATCGGGCTAACACTTGTGTGGGCACCTTTCGGAGGTCGCGCGTACGGCGTGTTTGCACATACCTACTACATATACTGGTGCATATACATTTAGGCCCTACATGTAGGCCAGTGAGGTATAGTACGCCTGTTGCCTACATATATGTAAATTTATAATGTAGGCCTGTTGCTATAGCCTTATCGTGATTTATAACTACATGAACTACATTGTATTGTAGTAATGTATCGTCAGGCCCCCTAAATCTATGCAGTCCTATTTCTACGCACTCAACTTTCAGGAAACGTTTTGTGAACGCTCGTGCTGTCGAACAGCCAGCGGTCACTTGTATCATTTGTCCATGTTCAGAAGTTTTGCAAAAGATCCCAAAATGTTGGAAATGAATCCTGTTACATGTATCTAATTTAGGATTAAAAAAAAACAACCCTTTTTTCAGGGAACTTTCCTAGACACATACATGTATATAAGAGTTTGTGTTATGAGTCCCCCAAAATTCAGAATTCTTCATATGATCTAACAGTTCGCCTTCTATTGCCTAGTACATGTATACATTTAATGTGTAACCGGTACGTGATGTCATTAAAGTTTGTTGCCTCAGTGAAGGACTTTAGGGGTGCAAATAGGACCCTCCGCTTATATTTGAAGTTTCAAAATGTTAATTTTTGGTTTATTTTGTCAAGTGAGTGAATATGAATAAAAGGCAATGGTGGATCCATTTTTAGAGTTTGCTTCTCATTTTTCCTCTCAGAAGAGAGCTAGATTACTTAGATTGACACTGGGTTGCCCATGTTCAATGAGTAAAGGTAATCAGTGGTGGGATGGGATATGCACCAACCTGATTAACATGGAAAGGGCACAGACAGAAACCCAAGGGTGTGGGCGGGGTGTGGATGGGGATGAGGGTGTTCAACTTGTGATGGTGGTTGCAGAGTATACAAGTAACAAAGAGCATGGCAGTAAGTGTTGGAGTGGAATTAGGTCTACCAGCCTGAGGAAGGTGTTTTTGGAGGACATTAAGACTATTTGTCTTCTCTTAAAAATTTATTTGTTCATTATTATGATCACAGATTTATTTTTGGAGAGGGATTTAGAGACAAGGTGGATGTAAATGGTTAATATGGAGCAATAGGGTATAGAAGAGGGGCAGACCACTGGAGGATACGGGGTACCATATTTACAATAGTGTTGGCGGCAGTTCCATGGTTACTCTCGTTGTGTTTTTCATGTACTTTTGAGTTTCTTTTGGCTGTAATTATTTTCCTGTAAAATGTTCAATTATTGTTAACTCCATAGTATCTAGTGCATACCTAGGCCTACCTAATAACCACAGATAATAAGCATGGGTTTATATGCAGAGCCGCAATGCCCGAAATGGGACTGAAGAGCTGGTCCGTGTAACAAAAGACCATACTCGGAACTGCGACTGTTTTTTGGCTAAACCACTGTTTTGGGCATGGCGCACCTACAGATTAGCACCATGGACAAAAGCGCTCCAGGGCCCCATTGATGAGTGACACAGCACTGCTGCATATATCCAGCCACGTTTGAAAAGATACCACTCATATTCACTGTTGACAAGGAAAATATGCAACACCTCTTATTTCTGGGCTCTCTTTACAGGGTGGCAGGCCTGGCTGAAATACTCAGGAGTCAATGAAGGTTGCCTGTCAGCTTAAAGTAGCCACCAAACAGTCATTGTGGGTGTAAACGTCCATTAAATGAAATGATGAGTTTTTGAAGAATTTTGAAAACTGAAAATCTTGAAAATCTCCCGTATGTGTGCACTGCATTTTAAAAGCACCCTGCAGCAAGTGGTTAAGCATGATACATAAGGCACACAAAATTGGTTACTCACGTTACATTTTGCACAAACATAAAAAGCCGACAAGCTTTATTCAATAAGTCTCCTAATACCAACGAGCTTAGGAAAGTTCTTTTGACTGAATTAAGAACCTTGCCATGGAGAACAAAGAGTGAAAGTAATACAACTCTTTTGGAATCTTTGGTTTTCTAGAAATCCACCAGACATAGATCTGGTTACTCACGTTACGGTTACAATACAAAGTGCAAAACACATAAAAGGCATAAACTAACAAATTAACCTTACAAATTTTGACCTACTTCGAAAAAGAAGAGGTATCATTGACAAAATATCTATTTATTAAATTTTTGTACAAGCAAAACAACTTTTAAGCATGTTTTTACCCCCAGAACTACTTTTGTGGATGTGGGACGGATGTCAGACCCCACAGTTCTGGGGGTAATATGTTCTGCTAATGCACTTTCTTTATAAATCTCAGCAATCTAAAACTAAGGGATTAGAGGTTAACAGTTTGCATAGGGCATTTATCCGTAGGAAAAGTAAATGTAGATCAGTAACCATTCAGCCAAAGGTTCTGGGCATGATGGAACTAAAACTTCACAGAAAACTTCAAGTGACCTTGTTGTTCGCAACTGCAGGTGCATCTAGTTTTGTTTCCAGCTTTTGTCAAAGATTGATCTTATCTCTTGTAGTTGCAGTTCCCAGCTGGATGCATCACTGATGCTTGGTATTCATTCTTACCACCACGGTCAACCCACTTCTCCTGGATATACATGTACATGTACACGTAGCACCCCGTATAGTGCTTTTCTTCCCAAGTGCTCATTTCAGACAGTGTGCAGTGCATTATGGGTAATGCTAGACTGCCTTCATTGTTTTCCATTCAAAATGGGAAATTTGAATGTTATTTGCTTACAAAGCATTTCTGTGTGCTATTTGTATATAAAGCATATCCGTGAGCTACAGTCAGCTCATATAATCTTCTCTTATACATGCTAATTCCGGTTACTCACATTACACATGTATGGTTACTCACATTACACCTGCATGTACATGTATGGTTACTCACGTTACACAGTTACATGTACATTACAACTTCCATTACCTCGCCGCATTGAACAGTGAATAGTCACATCATTAATGGAACCCAGTTTTTACATTGGGGATCATCAAGAGAACGATAATTGAAAAAGGCAACTGTTGAAACTAAGAAACATATTCACTAGGGAAAAAAGTCATATTTTGGTAAAAATAATAATAATTTATTTATTTGTAAAGCGCAAATTTCATATACCGGTAGATATGTTCAAATGTGCTGTACAATGAAGACATTAAGCGTGGAACAATGAATACATTTTTTTTAAAAATATGGTTGAGCTGATGGCATACAAGGGCACCTCGGGCAGCCGCCAAACGACCCACATTACACATTACCTTACACTACCTACATGTAGAAGTGCTTTGAATATTGAGTCACAACGTCCTCATGAAATAAGTCAAGCCTCTCCTTTTTTAAAGTCTGAATTCTAGTGTCATATTTACCGGTAATACAGAAAATGCGTAACAGACTAGATCATCCTTTAAATTTCCATAAAATAAAACCAACAAAGAATTTCCCACTTTTGGAAAACTTTCAGTTCAAAATTACCATTTCACTTCAAATGATCATTTCTCCAAAAATTCTGCAACAATTCAGTCATTTTAAGTTGTTCCACAAATCTTGAACCATATGAATCAATATTTTAAAGATAATGGCTTTCAAATATTGATATGAAATTTTAGGGCCATGTCCATTCTATCATGGAATTGCCCTTGGGCTAGTGAAGACTGTCAAAAGTGACAAGTAAATGACAAGCAAAGGACACATTAAGAGACTTTACTTGTGATTTATTATGTAAGAATGTTAAATAGTGACAGACCAAGGAACCTCATGTTATTAGATAAAAATACTGTTTATTAAAATTAATTTCCCCATTACTGATTTGAGAAAGTTATCCAAACAAACTGGAAATGACTACTGGAAGATTTGAAGTTTGAAGCTGTTTACATTGCTTTAATATTCAAAGAATTATGTACTGTTACAATGCCAAACACCAGGACTTACCTTTTCCTTGTGTGGCACGTCTTGGCCACCGTAGATTTCAAAAACAGCCAGTTAAGTTGCGTAGGTTTAGACAGGAACTTTTACACACACTTGGTCAAACCCACCAAGAGCCGCCTACTCCTGGGCACAAAAAGAAGTGACTCTTTTATGTGAATTGCTTGGATGACAGACTAAGTTGTAGAAATAAAATCACCTCTGAAACATTTTTACTGCAAGTAGTTTTCTGGAAATCTTGTTTCAAAGCCTTACATGTACCTATGGTAGGTGCACAGAAATAGGAGGATCATGTAACCATCATGGGTTTCAACTGTTCAATTACAGTTTAGGTCATTGTACATGTACATACTGATACATGTACATGTATGTAATGTCAACTACAATGTCGGGCCTCAATTCAGAGCATTAAGATTAAAAGACAAAATATTTTTTACCGTCCATTTTAAAGAAATAAAATGGAAAATTTACATGTCTGCTGCTGTCAAAACCCTAATTTAAATTGCAATTTAAAACAAAAAAATTACAGTTTTGAATCGTGTATATTTAAGACAGAAAGATTGCATGTACATGGGGAGGAATTACGAACACTGAAACAAAGATAACACGTTTAAAAACATAAGAATAAAACTCAGGATATTTGCGATACGACCAAAACACCCCAAAATCTAAAACTTAAAGAGTTGGCACTATTGAAAACTCTAACTGAAAATGGCACGAATGAATTCAGTTAATTGGCTCGTACAGCATCTAAGACTTCTCAGTCTTGTACCCAATCTCGTGTACTGATAATTGTGATTGAGAGGGTGATTACTATTTTGAAGTATACTGGTACTGTCAACTTTACTCAGTAGGGCAGCATGGACCCACACTTACATGTAAATGTATGTAAATTTAAAAATGAGGCAGCCCCTTGTTAGGACACCTCTCCCTGTTGACTTAGAGTCTTTTACAATGATTACAATGAGGTACATGTTGTCATATTCAAATACAATGTACATGTACATGCATCATTCCAAATGAAATCTTTACTTTTTTTGTTGCACTGTTGGCACTGGATTAATAAGTTGGGACAGTGGAAAAAGCTCAAATAGCATACAGAGTGCTTCAAGTTGGGACAGATAAAAACAAGCAACTTATCATTTTGCATGGACCTGGACACGTTGGTAACACCAAATCAAGGGTGGATTTGAACCAATTGTGGAAAAATGACATTCTTAAATGTTTTGATGTTACTGGAAACTTAATGTTTGGAAGAACGTGTTTGCCCTTTGCCCTTTAAACTTGCTGAGAAAAGGAGTGGGGACATTTTTCTTCATATTCCCAAAACACCAGTTTCCTTTTTTTCATTTCAGTGCTGTAATTGAATACTTTTCATGTACATGTAAATGTACTAGCTACATGTACGTGTACTGACATTCACCAAGGTTTTTGCCAAATATTGAACTGGGTCAGAGTGAACAAAGTTAGAGAACGTGTGTACAAGTACACTGGATTACAAATTGCAAAATATATAATAAAATGAATTGAAGACTTCAGACAAATCAAACTGTTATAAAATTGAAGTTAGTACTTGTTTTCTCTTTAAAACTGCCGGTGCAATGTACATGTAAATTTCTACAATTTACTGAGGTCTTATAGCATGAACTCACTTTGGAATATTTACCTCAGTGCATTTTTCCAGGGTCAACATTTTCCAGCTCTGTTCCCACCTAATCAATTCAATATTTAAACAAGCCTGTGGTTGGACAAGTGCAAGAGCACTGCTTTCATTGTTTTTCATCAAGTCCTATGCAAATACCGGTACATGTACGGTTTCGTTCTCTTTACAATTTGAGGCTTAGCAGGATGCTTTTTTAAGGTCACGTTGAGTAGTGTACATGTAGCTTCAACAGGTACCTGTTCATGTACATGTACATGTACTTTGGAGTTTAAAGCTTAATATGGTCAAGTACATGTACAGTACGTACATGTAAAAGCAGAACTTGTACCAGCATTCCACTGGTATATGTACATGCACTGATGTCGATTGTGTATACATGTACATATGTACATGTACATGCACATTTATATCTCGATACAATGTGCATACTATGAAGGAGTAGGACCACTTTGGGGAAATACCCAATTTATTCATGAATTATGTATGTACCTGTACCATGTGTACAGGTACTGTGGATAGTGAACATGTACAGTACATGTAGGCCTACCGTGTGCATGTGCTATAAACATGTGTTCATACCCCGGGTAGTGAATATGTGGTGTCTGGAAATCATTCACAATGGTCCATGTACATGTGTACTGACTTCATGCCAATTTGTATACATTTTGTATACATGTACATGTACATACATGTGCATGTATTTGTATGTACAGGCTTGTGAGTCATTTTTCTTTTCTTTTTTTATTTTTACATTGATAACTTCCCTCTTCTTTTGTTTCCGCACTATTTGGATTTCAGTTTTGCTGTTTAACTTCTCGAAAAGCATGCAGTACATATACATTACACGTATTCAATGTCACTAAGCATGTACATGTACTGTACAGACCCCATATATGGACACATTCAACTCGTTTCCAAGTAGAACATGTACATGTACAAACTGTATGCCAGGGACTGAACAAGTTTTTGTTTGTATTGTACTGGTATGCCCGCTGTTGTACATTGTATGACCCTAATTTTGTTGCACCTACGTACGTTTACCAGTGTAGCTCCTGACCCTTAACTTTGCACAGGAGTGACAAATAATGTAGGATTTGAATGATGCTTCATGTGCAAAATTCTTGTACACATCGGTATTCATTGACATGTACATGTATGTAGTGCGCCTTCTAACTTTGGTGCCCAAGATAAAAATACGGGTATGTTTTTAAATACTCCAGACAAGTGTGCAACTTGACCGTGTATTATGCCCACTGAGAGGTAATAATGCCCGTTGTGTAAATCATACATGTACACTGGTACCTACATGTAGACATATACAAGACTGTTTACCTCATCCGTATCATGCCATATCATTAAGAGTTAGTGTGGCTGAAGACTGCAGACCCTCCCATTGGCATCATGCATCCCAGTACCGGTACATTGGACCAAAAGTGAAATTTGTTTTTGCTTAACAGGTGTATCTTGAATGGGCAGGAGGAGCAATAATTTTCAGCAATCAAACTTGGCATTTATTGAAATAATGACAGTTTGCTACATGTAGATCAGTTATTCTAATTACCAGTATGAGACAAAACTCTGAGAATAAAACTTCTCCCATGTCATAATTTAAAGTTGCTTATGCTGAGAAACTTACTGTACATGTACATGCTCAGTTCTCAATTTCATCTGATGCAGCCATTTCTTCTTTGGGTCTGCTCTTTGGTCATAAGATTACTGTATTTCCAGTTTATACAAAGTTTGAATCCATATAATCATTACAAGGAATGGTGACTTACACATTGTTAACTTTATTTTGTTAAAAAATGTACAAAAATGAGTCATATTTTGCTTTTGGCAATATCGGCTGCCTTCATGAGTCTGAAATTACTATAATTGTACATTGAAATACTTGTACCATAGACATGTTTATAGTGATCGTGTGATATGTTACAAACGTGTACATGTATATGTATCATTCACATGTTGTGGGCAATGGCGATGTTGCGGGCCACAAAAAATGATGGATCACGGTAATCTCTCCCAGAGTTGATGTGTCACATCTACTGCATTGTATTATGAACTTCATTTGTAATTGTGTTTTGGTACGAGGTTGGATAGCCGAAGTGGTGCTACCAGTACTTTGCTCGTGGAACACGAGTATGCTGTCATCACTGCTTCTGCTGCGATTGTCATTGCTGTTTAAAATGCTCATACCATTGTACATGTACGTGTATCTTGTCGTCTGCTCTTCGATCTTGTCAGTGCTTTTCAACTGTTCAAGGGATCTTGTTGTAAATAATGTCTCGAAATTCAACCACTGGACAAAACCCTCAATTTTTTGTATGGATAACAGGTTTCTCTATTAAACAAGTAACAAGTTCTAAATCCTAGATTCCCCCCCCCTGCAAAAAATAAAAACATCCGGTAACAAAAGACATAAACAAGCAATAATTTTCCTTAAAATTTATATCTACATGTAATTTACTGTTCATCTGTTTCAATTTGTCGAAGTGTTTTAATTTATTTTGCAATGAAATATGCGTACATGTGCATGTATTATAAATGTACATGCAAGAGCATTCCGGAGAAATCTTTGACCACGGTAAAACAAAGCAATTGCTGCCTGCAGTGACAGGGTCAATGGGCTTGTACACCCTAGGGGCAAATGCATTTGAGGCAAAGTGGTACTGTACATGTACATGTAGGCCCATCTATACAGAAAGAGAATGTGATTTTTGTCACAAAAACTTACATGTACACGTAAGTACGTGCAGGCCTACTGGTATCTTCTCCCTTTTTGAAGCATTTCGCATGTGAATATTCGAATTAAAAAAAGGTGAAATATCTCACAATCGATCATTTTAACTATTTGAAAATTCAGATAATTTGCACAACCTGCAGATCTGTATGTAGGTTTACATGTATTCTTTTGAGCTTGAGGCTTCACTTGCCGACCACATATCGAAATGATTTACATGTAAACACCGTATCAGCATGAAGCTGTAAAACCGTGGTACTGTACAAGTGTACAATGTACATGTACATATGTACCGCTCATAATATGACATTTGTTTTTATGACATTCTCCAGTTTTATATTTTTTTATTTTTGTACATTTTTTGTGTAGTTACATGTACACGTACCTGTACATACATGTACATGTACATACCGGTACATGCTAAATGTACATCATGCTATGATTGCAACATGTACATAGGCCTATGCACATGTACATGTACATGTCCATAAGTTACATATACACTGTTCTGTATATCATGTACCTGAACACATGTTCAGGCTTGCATTCATGTGAGCAACATACCCATGTTGATTGCAATTGCATCCTTCCTTGTTCTGTGAAACTGCTCACATAGCATTACAAAACATACTGTACTAAACATACATGTTTTCCTTTTGATTTGTTATTTATGCTAGCTCACACATTCAGCAGGAAATATACGGCATGTACAATGCCAGTAAACGTGACAAAACAATTGACCAGCATGACCAGTGGAACATACCATGCAGGATTTAAAAAGTTTACTTAAAAACTGGCTTTTAAATACATCCCCCCCTCAACAAAATTAGGTATTTACAGGTAGGTTTATATTATTCCTTACAAAACAAACATTTAAAGTTCACATAACATGTAACCTGCAGTATACTGACAAGTACACATGCTGACATATACTGGTACACATGTACATGTAATATACATGTAATTTATATGGTGCATTTCTGTACAGTTGGACCTCTCAGTGCACTTTACTGTACACGTACATGTATGTTATCCCTGCTCATTGGGCCTGCAGGTACTTCCTGTACAAGAACCTCTCAACTCCCTCTAGAGGTAGTATGTGTAGACTGTATTGTACATGTACATGTACATGTACCTCTGCCCTCACAGCATGCGCAGGTACTCATTGAATTCAGTCCTGGCTGGGCAGAGCTTTAGAGGCAACTTTGAGCTGAGGGTAAAGTGACTTGCCCAAGGTCACAGTGTACATGTACATGTATAGACTATACACATGTACATGTACTGCAGTGAACATGTACATGTACATGTATGTAAGTCCCATAACGGAATTTGAACCCCAACCACTGAGCATTTTACAGTGGGCTACTGGCATGGTGTATGGGTACATGTTCCGAAGTGAACAGCAGTGAATCAAATAACAATGTCTGATGAAATGAGGGTACTGTAGTTGTAGCTGATATCTGGAACACCGATGACGGTGCCCATCTTTCAACTTAATCAGAGTCAGAGTCTCAAATGTCACCATTTTTGACGGACATGAACTGCCCATACATGTAGGCTAAATCCTAGCCACCTAAAAAATATTGGGGAGTAATAATTGCTGCGGTACTTTTTGAAGAGATTTGCAGGTTGTGAAAGATGATAATACAAAAACTACAGTCATGAGATTAAAAACATGTCTTTCAAAATATTGGGTCCTAAAGTCAGCAGTTGTGATCATCATTCAATTCCGTCAAAAAGATCAACCATAAAGATCGACCACATTTTCATCAAGTTCGTTTTCGTAAACCTTGACTTTGGAACGTCCATAAATATCTAACACAGTGATATTGCAGAAACGTTTTGCTGCCGGCATTGTGGTCTGTTCGACCTTTGACATCAGCCCAGATGTACATACATGTAGTGTGTTCTCTTTTTTGTTCATTATTCATGAGCCTCTCTATGGAAATATAATGCCTTGGGAGTTTTCTCTTCATACCAAGGTTTCTCTGAAGAAAATTATCCAGCTGAACAACATCCGCAAAAATGACGTAAAATGACGAGACATAAAATATTGTTTTTTAGTTGGTTTGCATTTAGATGTAGGTAAATGTATGTAGTTTGAGTGATTTAAAACAATAAAGGAAAGAAGAGGGACTAATCTTTCTAAGATTTTTGAGGAGCTTTACATTATATGTACATGTACTTATACATCTTTTAAAAACATACCAGATTTTCTTGCTTGCCGAGAGAAGTTTTTGAATGAAATCATCTGGTACAAACAATTTGACTTAAAAAACGTATGTATGTAAAACTTTGAATGAGTTCAACTCTTTCGATTTGCTCTGGTAGCAAACCAAATGTCCACGAAATGTACGCAGTCTGCCTAATTACACTTACATGTGATCATTGTGATCATGTTGCAAATGATCATTTTATCAATCTGAAGGTGCAAATTTGTGTTTGAATAACTTAAGTCACTGTTTAGAAGTTTTGAAAAATGACATGTGGAATTGCATTTTGGTTCATCTTTTGAAGAATTTGCCATACACATGTACATGTACATGTATGCATGTATCGCTACATGTTTTGTACATGTACTGTGTATACATACATGTACATGTATTCAATGATTGGAACTTTGAAAGTGTTTTGTGGCTAGAGGAAATGATTGGGAACAAACAAATTTAATGTACATGTACATACTGTTCATGTACCGGACAGTGTCTGTACAGGTACACGTGTGTGTACATATATGTGGAGTACAAGTGGAACCTTGGCTTCTGTATACATTACAGTTCATGTACATGTATATTCATTGTGTACTGTGTACAAACTTTTATTGTGTAGATCCCTTGAACGAGGAATTACAGTAATGCTTGTTACATGTACGGGTACATTGTGTGTACAGGTTTTAATCACTGCAGAGACTTTCTGTTTCATTTTGATGATAGAAACTGTGTATCGATCCTTTTGGTACACTTGTTACATTACGAGTAGCAAGAACATGCATACATGTACATGTACATGTACATGTACATGTATGCAGTATCAGACAAGCTACCGGTATTTGCATAACAATGCTTAATTAGTGCGTGCTATAAGTCTTTGGTTTTTTCTTCCCAACAGTGTGGATAGTACAGTCCAGGCGACTATGCTGTCCAGCAAAAGGAGCCATAAAAGCCAAAGGGAAATGGCACCAGACTCAGTCAGCTTCTTCAGTAAGATGCGCAAGAGCCTGAGTGGGAAACACTATCACAGAAACAATGGCGGCAGCTTCATTGATGGGACGCAGATTAGAAGCAAGTCTATGACAATCCCTCAGATGGACCTTGACACCGCAATACCGTACGTGAGGGACTCACAAGTTGCTAAAACACGGCGCAGCAGTTACAGCTCCCCTGCAACTTCCCACGAGGAAAACGGTAAAGGTGTGCAGCCTGGACTCACTGCTGTACCAAATGGTTCTATGCAGGTGAATGGCAAGGTGCTGAATGGAACTCATGCAGCCATGGATGTGAATGCGAACGATGCAGTCAAGAACGACTCCCAGGTGGAGACCAAACAAGCTGAAGTCAGCATCTTTGAAAAACAGGGGGCGCGTCCCAAAATGCGGAAGACCTTGACGCCCGATGAGAGCACCAAAGCCTTCGACGAAAGTGCCTCTTTTGAGCATGGAAAGGGTGGTCTGGAGCAAGGGATGTTGCAGGCTTTGTCCTCGAGGGAGCCACCTTCTGTGGAAATGGCTCAACCTCACTTTCCAGCTGTTGAGATCAATTGCATCAGCTGCTCTGTTTCCAGGAAGGAGCAATCGGACACTTCCTCTGAAACTTCCCCTGGAGAGAAAAAAGCCACGGTGCAAGCACCTCCTCAAGCGCCAAACTCCACTGAGCAACCTTCTGAGCCAGCAATAAAGTTTTTTTCCCAAACAAGTGCTTTGCCCCACTGGGACCCTCCCCTGTCCACTCCTGAGGCTTTTGCTACGGTAACTCTGGGTTGTAGAACGGAAAATCCCAGACCACAACTGAAATCGGATGAAAATGTGGAAGAAATTGAGCCAAACAGTCCTCCAGAACTACATGTAGGAGAGGCTAATTTTGAGGGGCAGATTCTTACGGCAGCTGTATTGCGCTCGAGTCATTCATCCTCTGATGAAACAGAGGGCTATCAGACCTCTTGTGTTTCCCCTGCGGAAATTTCCAGCACTGATCTGAAATATACCGGTACACGTAGCAGCCTACCAGGCAGTGGGCAAGAAGAAGTGAATAGAGAGAGTGTCTCACTACTGACTTGTGGAGATAGCTCAGTCCAAAGGTCTTCAGCATGGAACACAGATCAGACAGATTCAATACGAATTAGCGATGAAACATCAGTTACCAGAGTGGAAAATTGCATCGAAAATGATAAATTGGATGCGTTGAACAACAAGGGTGAAATTGGTCCCTGTAACACCTTGAAAGATGAGTGGATTTCAGAGCCTAAAGGCATCATTGACCAGACCATGAGGGAAACAATAATGGATTGCGTTAGGGCTGCCCTTGTCGAAAGCGCAACCAAAGCACACAGCGAGGGACAGACTTGCAAGTCAGATGGCGGCAAGCACTGCTCGACCTGCACATGTGAGAAGCCAAAGCTGCATCCTTTGCCTCCTCGTGGCAAACACCCCAACCCCACGAAGTCCAACCTGGTGCTGACCAACATCCCCCTTGACACGCAAATTAACGTTGGGGGCTCTCCGAAATCCCCTAGGACCCCCCACATCGCTATGCTTGTCAACAGTAACGAACTGTTTCCAGAGGTGGACACAAAGGCAACAAGTCTGTCGGAGCAGGACCTTCACATGATTCTGAAATGGAATGACTTTTCCCTCCAACAAAAAGGCCCACGGGAAAAGGAGGGATGTAAACTACCCATTGAGTCACATTACAGTGAGACCTCCAAGGCGATGAATGCATCCCAACTATCAGCTGGTCAGGAGAAATCTCAGCACGTACAACTAGTTGCTGATAACTCTCAGTGTATCTTAGGTGCTACAGGAGGTTCTGATAGTACTTCAAGCAGGAGCAAGGCACCTGTAGTTGATAGGAGTTCCAAGCCTAAGGAGCTCAGCGAGCTGGCAAGCAGTGCCTGTGCCGAGGAGCCGCCTCCCCTGCCCCCACGCTTGCCCGCCACTAAAAAACCTGACCCCTTTGCGGCCTACCCGATATTTGATGATGAAGACGATGACTTCCCAACTCATGAGTTCCTGCACGAACTCAACATGGACATTTACACTGACCCCAAGACAGCAATCAAGAGCAAATCCCTGCCGCGGAACACTGTCCCGAGCCAACAGGCGTCTCCCCCTGAGCTGCGGGCAGCCAAGAGGGGGAAATCAGTCAACATGAGGAATAGATTCTCGCAGATCTTTAAGCCAGGCAATAAGAAAAAACGTCATTCTACCCACGGCTTCCCTGACCGGCCCTTGCCCGACATCCCACTCAATCCCAGGCTTCCAAAGACCTGTGGGAATGCCAGACTAAACAACACCTTGTTTGGGACAACGACAGGTGACATTGTGTCCCAGCAGGCAGTGAAAGGTAATGATAAAAAGCAAAGCAAAAAAAAAAATCATTGTTATCGATCTGTTCCTTGATTCATCAGAGTTCTTGATGCTGATACCGTACACCTACATGTAGACCATTTGACCAGTTTCTTTTGTTTTTAATTTGGATTGTTATAGTTTTAAACTTACATGTACATGTAACATACGGTGTCCAGTGTTCTTTTGATTCTAAATTAGCAGAAACTATTCCATTCAGTACCCACTGGCACATTGTACGTACCGGTACTTGTGTTGGACAAGAAATGGTAATGGTACGGTACATCTACATGTACAGTACAATGTACATGAGATACGTGTACCAGTGGACTTGCAGTTTGGTATTTGGCCATTACATGTACACCTGTGTACTGCATTCCTGATGAGTCGTTGATGTACAAGAAAGGAATAAATCCATCATTCTACTACATGTACATGTAAGTGTAAAGAAGTTTACATGTAATTGCCATCCAACCTGCATGTACATGTATATTAGCAAAGTGAGTTACAAGTCAGAGAGTCACTTTTGACGTTTCAACATTTTCTAGCTTTTTTCTTATTGTTAAATAATACATGCACCATATACCGGCACGTGTACAGTGTACAACAAAATGAAAATCTCAGTCGTTCTTTCTACCAGTAGTGCGAACTTATACAAAACTACTTTACAGTTACAGTATGGCCTTAAGACTCACTTGGTGAGCTCTATTACCAATTGCATTGTGCCCAATGTGTATAGTGTGTACAAGTTTGGTAACTTGTAGTGACTTTTCGTCCATTTATTTCACCTTTGATAAACAATTTCTCATCTGCAGAAGGCTTGTTGGTGGAAAATCCTTCCAGAGAAGAGGTGGACAAGGCAAGAGAACAGTTTGCAGTCAGTCTGCGCAAAATTAGCGAGGTAATCATGTACTGTACATGTACATGTTATTGATGATTCCACAGCCCAATGAGTACTTTACGTTCCCCCTTAACTTTTCATACGTGGACCTGCACCATCACTTTCAGCACTTGTAACCAGCTATTGGACTACCGTTTACCTGTGTCATAAACCCCTATATTCCGAATTATACAAGTACTGATGTGTGCATGATTGTTGAAGCGATCCTTTCTCTTTCTAAAGGAAATGACACTACAATATTGGGGCAGAAGTTATTCTTTGGTGTGAACAGTTTCTGGAAACTCAACTGGAAGCTGTAAAACAGAAACAGGATGTTTTATTTAAGCTGGAAACGTGAAGTAGCATTCACTTTCGGAAGCCTTGCCGAGCAGTGCCTCATGAATCATAGTCGTTCTGTATTGTTTAAAGATTTATTTCAGAACTCTGTCCCCCCAAAAAGTGTGCATGTGCAAAATAAACTTTGAGGGAATGTGATATTGAGAATCTTAAGGTTAAAACAGGGCAGACTTTACCTCTGTTGAAAAGAGTATATTGGGGGAGGACGGGGCAGCTACGTGTAAGTAGCACATCAGGAAGAGCCTCTAGATGTTTTCAGCAGAGATGCTACTGTATAATGTACATGTACATGTCCTAAGTTACATGTAAATGCACATTGTATGCAAATGCATGTGTCGTTTTCTTGTTACCAAAACTTGATTGAGCTAAGGTCAGGGGTATAAACTTTGGAGAGCAGCTGCAAATTTAATGTTTGCAGTCTTTAAAATCTTCGCTCTGCTGTACTTCGGTTGCTGGGATGAATTTGCACATGACTTTGAAATTGAAGTCATACATGTACATGTATGTATACACGTGTACATGTAGTTTAGCTGTTCATGAACATGTAAAATCAAATTGTTTAAATACGTGCGTGTAGATGAATTAGGCTTGTCATTTTAAGTATCTGTATTGAGTCTATAAAAACAGTGCAGGGAACTGGTGAAAGTTTTGCCTTGGTTTTGGTTTTGTCCAAATACAACCATGTGTGTACATTGTAAATCAAGCTTTTAGCTTTTGGGACTTCATTTCAGTTTTGGGCACCAACGACAGGAACGAGCTGTGATTGTAGGTTTATGTTGGCCACAAGTGCCCAAATAAGGCTTTCTACAATCTGAATGTTATTGTGTACATTGTCTTTGTGATCAAACATACATGTACATGTGTATGTACCAGTAAGTAAGGAACAAACTGAACTGCCTTTGATACTACCGGTAACTTGACACAGGTCTGAGCTCCATTTCATGGCACCACTCAAATGTAGACTTTGTGCAAGGGCATCCGTCTATTTGACAGAGACCATTTAGCAGAAGGCACAACAAAAGCATGCTTAAAACTGGAGGGAAAATTGGCTGAAATTAGTGACTTCAAAACATCTCTCTGCACGCAGCAATCCACATCGTGTAATAGCACTTTTATTAAGAAGTGGCACAAGATCCTGCTATCTACCCCAAGTTGAAGTGCTCCTCAATGGCTAAGAAGAGATGTCTTACTGGGAATTTTTTTCAAGCAGGCTCGTGCACTCACCTGGTGTATTCAAATAAGTAATGGTTGTACTGTAAGTGCTCAGCACGTTCTGTGCCGAATGTGCATAAAGTTGTGCGCGCACACGGTGAGACCCCTGCCAAAGTACTGCCATTGTTTTGTTAAAGCACGCCGCCTTTTGTTCCTGCTGGGAGCAGAGCAACATTTGGTTGCGCTGCTTAACTTTTCATATCTGTGTCTTTGTGTTGCATAGTATGGATGGTACTGGGGCCCCATGAGCTGGGACGATGCCGAGTCCCGATTGGAGAACATGCCAGATGGGTCGTTCCTGGTCAGAGACAGCTCCGACGACAGACACCTGCTCAGCCTCAGCTTCCGAGCACAAGGCAGTACGCATCATACGCGGGTCGAGCATCATAATGGTGGGTGTCACTATCAATCAAGCTGTGCTTTTCACGGGAGAGGAAGGGATGTGTGTCACATGTAATTGGTATGCACGTGTTTCCTTCCTCCAAAGAGATTAGTTTTGTGTGGTCTTATTAGAATTGTTGTTCCCAGAATGATGTTCATGGAACATGCGTGTGTGTACTAAAACATGTAGTTTGCAGTCTCGTGCCTTCTGTGAAACAACTTAATGTATGTACAGTATGCTCAAGATGTCACAAGTAGGCCAACGGTGTATGTAGTGTATATATAGATCCTATTGATGATTATCATTCTGTCAACTGTGTGAAAACTTCCTCATTACAGTTCCTTAACGAGTCAGGATGAATGGAATGTGCAATGCCTGTCATATCGATTCTGTACCCGGACATGATGAAGGGCACAAGTAGCTCGGGGCCAAGAGTAGTTGCTGGTCAAAAAACAATGTGTACGTGTACAGTATCAAATGAACCATGCTGGTAGAATGTGTACAATGGACATTTCGTCTTAATTTTGTTCACCTGTACATGTACCTGTACGCGTGTACATGTATATGAACTTGTCAAACATTTGAAAAGTTTGAAAGAGAAAGGGCAAGTTATTAACACATGGTTGTTGCTGTAGGCATTGAATTTTCTGCATTTGTGTTAAAGTTCTTTACAACCTGTCACATTTTCTACATGAGTACATGTATGTACATGTACACTGTGTGGCAGTTGATTGGCATGTCAGATGGGATGATGTTATTGCAATCTGCTCTTGAACTTTTTGTTGGATGGGTAATCCCTTATGTTAATGTACCTGTACATGTACATTGGTTGGTTGGTTGGTTTGACCCCCGTCTTCAGTGAACACAGCTGACACTGCTTGTTCACATTTTTTGTTACTGTATTTTCTGTAGTGAAACAAAGGCAGGGATACATGTAGCTAGGCACATACATGTACATGTACATTGTGTACACAACCTGTGTATGTTGAATCTGCATTACAGTACACGTGTACATCATACATGGTGTATGTACATGTATGTGTGTGCATTCTTGTGCACAGGCTAGGCCTACATGTACATGTGCATGTATGTATGGTACATGTAGTCTTATCATGGAACATGGAAGTGAAAAGTTCAGTAGGGCATCAGGAAGTGACAGTTGGAATGGGGGAATTAAGTTGAAAGACTTTATATTGACTTTTCCTTCCTGTGAATGAACCAAGTTTCAGGGTGCTCAACTGAAACTTGGTTCATGTACATGTACTGTACATGTTATACATGTACATGTCTTCATGTACCGGTATACCCATGTTCATGTACATGTCTGCACAATAAAGAACTCCAACTTAACAGGTACGCTCTTGTACAGGTTCACACACATCTACCATGTACAGGTACATGCAACCTGGATAAACTATCCGCATTTATATTTGAAATATTTGTAATTTGACATGCACCGGAAAGTACAAATGCAGTAGCTATTGAGCAGCCTTACAGTTGAGTGACATACACAGTAGTGTATGTCCGTGGACGTACCGGTACATGTACATTATGCATTTATCTGTACATGTATTTCACGTACATGTATGAGTAGTAATGTAAACAATGTAATTTGTACTACACACATTTCTTGTACCATGAAAGCATATTCTTTCTTGAACACATGTATGTTCGTGTACAGGAGTGTCTATAGCATTTTCTGTATGTTAATTAACGGCCAGGATGTGTTACATGTATGTTACTTTGTTCATATGGCCACAGGTTAAAAATTTCAACTACAACGGTATACGTACAGGTATACATATGCCCGTTTCCCTTATTCATTCTACAAATTCAAGAACCCTTTTGCAGTTCCCTAGAGAAGGTGCATGTACAACTACCTGTAGCTAAGGCCAACAAAATGATTGGATCATCACAGCGAATCAAACCGAATAATGAATCATTGTGGGCAGTTGTGCATGCATGAGTACTGAATTAGCAACTGTACAGTTGTTCTAACTGAAATAAACGGTGATTACCTCCTTGAGATAGTAAAGGCACTCGTGAATTTGCAACTCATCACACTGGTCTTTATTTGAGTTACCAGCTGAGCATCCAGGGTGCCATGAGCGCCTTGACTAGAGTCTAGCATAGGTAGTGCTTTGATTTACCCCAAAATGGGACTGTAACTGAGTCCATTCCAGCGAATTTGTTACGTGGTGAATGTTCAGCGAAGATTTTTAAATTCCAACAGTTTTGCCTCCTCCAACTTCAGTATGATTTTACAAAGGTGACACATCCTGGGGGCTAGGGCTAAACAACTTTCAATTCTGGACAAGTTTCACCAAACAGAATTGCCATAGTGTGAAGTACTGTGCAAGCTGTACACATTGGATGAAAAATTCTGTCTTACATTGCAGTACATCGCTTGAAAATGTGCATGTCCCTATATGTACAAGTACACTTCTGCTTTGAAATGTACAAGGAGGGTGATATTCCATGTGTTAATTAAAAACTACCTAACCAAGTATTATACCTGCTGTTTTTGGGAAGGGAGGAGGGGACACTACGGGCAGATCCCAAGAAGCATTTGTGTAACCCATGCTTTGGATGCCTCCTCGGTTTTTGTGCAGGCAAATTCAGTTTCTGGTCTCAGCCTTGTAGCCATGGCAGTGCCTCCATCGTGGAGTTTGTTGAGGAGGCCATGCGGCATTCTCACAGTGGCCGTGTGCTGTACTTCCTGAGACCCCGGATGCCCGGCTACCCCCCGGCCGCCGTCCAGCTCCTCTACCCAATCTCCCGATTCCAGAAGGCTCGCTCCTTGCAGCACATGTGCCGCTTCGTCATCCGCAAGCACGTCCGGCTGGATCACATCGACAGCCTTCCGTTGCCACGGCGATTGAAGGATTACCTGAAGGAGGCGCAATACTACACGCAGGAGGACATCTTACACTAAAGGTTTAAAAACTTTGGAAAATTCAATGACTTGTTTCTTTGATATTGTGGGTTTTCACAAGCTCAGTTACAGTTCAGGAATTAAATATACCTTTTGCAATGCATGTTGTAACTAAGAAATGACAAGTCAGAAACTGCAAGCAGTGAGGCTTTCGTTGACTCTTGCTTTCTCAGCGATACAACAGTAGACAAACATTTCTTTGTGAAGCGTGTAAAGCTAAAAAAAACTCAAAATAATGTTTATTTTCAAGTGCATGGAAATTATGAAGTACAATTCATAAATTCAAACAGTGGTGGCAGTGTACTGTATACATGTACTGTACGTTGTATGGATAAATGGGTGGCTATGAAGGCAGAACAGCGCATGTGAGTATAGGGTAAGAGTCCAAAAGTTTGAAGGGGGTAAATTCATTTTGTTAGAAAGGTGGGGCATGTTCCCCCAACCCCGGGGGTCCTTCCATACATGTACATGCAATTAAATGTACAAGGTTAAATATCCGATTGTCTTATTATTTTCTGATAACTTTACTTTTCAGATTCAAGTGACTGATGTGTACAGGCACAAAGAAATGACCTTTCATGTTCTCATCCTGTACTGGGATCCCCTAGCACATACGACAGCACAAGACAGGTTATAGGCTTACAGTATCGTGGTACATGTAGGTAGACAACATTGGGATGGCATCAAGGTGAAGCTTCATGATGTACATGTAAATTATGCTGCTTTGTACTTAGATGAGTCATCGTTCTTAGATGTAGAAATGTACGTTAAAAACGTGTTTACTTTTACAGTGTAGTGCCAGAATACCACATACATGTACATGCGTGTGCATACAGGTACATGTATTCAGTGTTAATCTGATTTTGTGAATTTTTTTCTGCTGACCTTGTACTTGACCCTAACTGTGCTCATGCTGGAGTTGAGCTGTGTCCACTGTGTGCACTGTTGGCCCTCTTGTCAGACATTGACACAAAGCTATAGCGTGAGGTGATGAGCTTTGGGGATGTTTTCTGTTGCCAACAAAATAATACTGCATGCAACCAGAGAAGAGGTCACTTGTGAACTGAAGAGAAGGGCTGTGGTGAACTGTTGGTCCTCTTGTCAGACATTGACACAAAGCTATAGCGTGAGGTGATGAGCTTTGGGGATGTTTTCTGTTGCCAACAAAATAATACTGCATGCAACCAGAGAAGAGGTCACTTGTGAACTGAAAGAGAAGGGCTGTGGTGAACTGTTGGTCCTGGAGATCAGATGCAGTGTTCTCACTTCGCTCATTCCCCACCTGGAAAGGGCAGATGCATTTCACAAACTTTTGTGGAGGACACGTGTCAAACTATCAACGTTCATTGTTGGTTACTTGCTCCCCTAATCCACCCGCACATTTGGTGCGCACGTGGAAGTGTTGAACTTTGTTATTGTTTAAATGAACTCTGTCCAATGAGTGCTAAGCAAAAAATGTGCCGTGTATTTGCCCTTCCCAGTGCCCTAGGTAGGCAGGTGGGGACGAGTGAATGCTCCCATGAGCAGTTGATCTGACCAGATTTTCATTTGCAAGCTCAGAGATTTTTGATTTAAATTTTTCTGCCACAATTTAGACCACTTTTGGTGGTGTCCACTTGTGACGTACATACAGTGGAACAGTTGTTGTCTGCTGGCTTTTTTTTTAAACTCAAGCAGTGCGGGTTACTCATTTTTCTGAGACCACAGCATTCGGCACCAGAATTCCGTGATATTGCATTAAGTGCCAATCAGCCTGTGTACATTCATTTAATTTTATACTCACAAAACTGACACTTGAGTTATGTACGGTGCATGCACATACATATACAGCGTACAATTGTGAAGACACAATAGTTTTGGCATCGCGAATATTTTGTATATATATATACGTGCACATTTGCCTAGGGTCATAACTGCATACATTATGCTGAATCAAAGGTTTGTTCCCCAAATTCTGTGCAATAATTGTGGTGATCCTGGGGTTCTTAATAGTTGGTGTACAAAGCGCAATTTGATTTGGTTTTACCATGTGCATGATAGCAGCTCGGAAGTCTTTGACTTGATGGTGTGTGCTTGTTCCAAAGAAATCCACACATTGTCTCTGGATTCTACATCTCGGTTTTCCTTGAGTTTCCACCTGCAAATTAGTGTCTGAAGCCTGCCCTCCTGCTATGCCTTTTGGATTGGATGGCACCCAGGCACCCGTGCACCCTAGTGAGCATCGGCACCAGTGCTGTACATGTCTGTGGAGTTTAGCAAAGTTATTAACTTAGTACCTGTAACCTTTGTGAGCGTGTGTAAATTTGTTTGTGTGTTGCTCTTTGCAGTTAAGAGAAAAAATAAGACACTGGTTTGTCTTGATTGTTGCCTTTTTGAAAAAGATTGACTCGGACCAAACAGTGAAGTCCAATCCGTATGCAAATTCACTCAACAATAAATGAAATTACATATTGTATTAATTTAAATGTTTTCATGGAATGTTCGTAAAAATTATATTTAGGTGGATATTACCTAGGCACTGACATTCTACTTATAGATTGTAATTATGCTGTAACTTTTGTGAAAGGTTTTAATAAAACTATCTAATGTTGGGCCAGAGGAAAAGATATGAAAATATTCTAATGGCCTTCTCCCTCCGAAATTGTACCTTTGGATGGTAAATATTATTTCAAAGATATGTGTGCATGTACTTGTATAGCGTGGTCCGTAATTTGTTGAAATTGTCACCTAAAATTCATACACAGTTAATTCTTACATGCTCCATTACTTTCCCTGTGCACAACTGTGTTCCATTTGACAATCTCATGACTCCTTGAGCTTACTCGGGTCTAGCCTAAGTAACCTACATGTACTCGCCGAGCCAATCACTTGGAAAAGTATCCCACAATGCAAATACATGTACAAGCACATGGTGGCTCAGTCAAACTTTGCAAAGGAAATTTGATACTGTTGTAAACAAAGCAGCGAAATGGTCAAATGTAGTGGCAGATTGGCTGGAGTCAACTAAGTTCTGTGAAAGTAAGGCCAGACACACGTTTGGATGTCTGTTACTTTCCACCATTCAGATTCACTTTACATATTAAATCACTGTATGACTTCTTGATCTTGTTGGGGCACGTACATGTAGAATAACCCCAAATATTTGCTTATAATCACATATTGGGCATGCCTATCTAATTCTATGACAACACCACAGGTACATGTACATGTATTGAGCAAGAGGGAAGTAATTGAATGCAGTATTTAGTATCGTTTGCCCCGTAGGCTCAGACGTAGACCAATCCGATTAGACACTATAACTGCAGTGACACTACACTCACATGCTTATTCTTCAGTTTGACGTGCTGGTTCATTTGGCAAATCATGACACCCAATTGGTCAAAGAGGCATGCAATGTGCACATTCCACCTGTCCACGAGCATTGTGGGTTTGCAGTAATGGCCTCTACAGTAATTCAGGTCATCAAGGAAGGCGAGCAAGACACAAGTGGCACATACGTACAGATAATCACCTTTGTCAAGAGACTGAGACCAGGACGGAAAAATTGTTGTTCTGTATGTTACAATTTAATGAAGATACCAAATGTGACAAGGCAGAGCTGAATACATGTGCAATGTAAAGATAAATGGGAGAGGCATATCTTAGTGGCTTTGTCAATACTGCTCTTGTGCACATACGTGCTAATTAGTTAAAGTCGTGATGTCCGTTGTTATGACAACGGTGACATTTTTAGAACATACATGTATGCATGAACCTACAGTTGCAGCCTTTTTGTGCATTATGGATCATGGTGAAAGCACATGGGTTTGTTTTATGCAGCTTAATTGACTCCCGAGTTGTTCTTGGTAAATTTGCCTGGCATCTTTTTCAATCTACATGTAAATGCACATGTAGTTGGCACTTTCAATTCCTAAAAAAAAAAAAAATTAACATGTCCCCTGGAGAAAGTTTTCCATCAGAGAGGGTTCAGACTGAAAAGGAAGAGAATATTTCTGTGCTGTGTCCACTACATGTACAATTGGAATAAGACTTGCAGGTTTTCATGGTGAAAGAACTGTGAGGTTCTGAGAAGAACCGCACATACTCAAGAAAGAGATTGATCCATGGTGTAACTGCAATCGTTTCTTACTCATACAATTGGAATGTTTTTGAAAAGAATACAAAGCTCCATCCTCCCCAGTGTAAAGATTCTACATTCGTGAAAATGATGAAAAATGCATAGTTCCTCATCAGGATACATTTACATGTACATTATTCAGCACCTTCCAAAGGAAAGACGGTGGGACTAGATTGATTTCTCTTTAGCTATTCGTGACAGAAATTTCAGATAGGTGTACTGTAAATATTCATCAGGAATTAATGGATGCCAGCTTCCTGTACGTGTAAATTATACATAATGTAAATATCCAGACCTGCTCATGAACGTGATACTGGCAATAGCTATATTAGTCAGAACTGTAAAGTTGAGAGAACATACCGGGGTACATGTACCGAAACCTGTGCTGAAAAGTGATGACCAAATAACACAGCCTCTTGTAAAAGATATACATGTACATGTATGCCTTGCTAGTGTTGGGCATTAAACCAATTGCCTTTTGTTTGAAATTAAGTAATTCATACATTTGTGTACATGTATTTTGAGAATTGGTGTACATTAATTATGGTAGTTCTTTATCAGTTCATGGATTTACTATTTTTTTGTTGGATGAAACCTCAATCCCCTTTTACTTCTATTTCTTTCGTGTTTTCCTCTTCCTTTTTTTTTCCTGGACAGTTCTCTGTGACTTTCACCAAGAGGGTAGAACTTACATGTGTACTTGTATAAATATGTCGAATGATCTCCTGTCCTAGATGTGCATACAAGGATGGCATCCCGATGACTTCATTTTGTAGCAAAAGACAAGCATTTAGTTCCAATAACCACCACCATTTGTCATCTGTATAGTGCTCATATTTTTGGATCTGACAGATTTTGAGAGGGATTATATATTTTCTATGGGGGTAAAGTCATCTGACCTTTTGCTTCTGCCGTGACTTTTGAAAATTGGCATCCATTTATCATAGCAGTACATTTGCCATATTCGTTCATTTAGCATAATGGGCCACATGCACTTTTGGGGGGGGGGACAAAACATTTGGTCATACCTGTATTTCAAAAGGTATCATAGCGAGAATTTGGAGATGTTTTTCAGATTTAAATTGTTCATCAATGCTAATCGGAGCTTTTATCCTGGACAGAAACAATGGCACTAACTAGAGTTTCCTGCTTGTACTGGGAGTAACAGTATACTGTGACCGGAAGTTTAATGTGTAATTTCATGTGTTACGACAATTAATGAAATTCTGATTTTCAGTTATTGATGTATTTCTGCTTCTCTCATTTACATGTACATGTACAAAGACTAGCATACTGGGCAGAACATTTTTCAACTGTATGTTTACACTGTCATGAATACAGTGTATATTGTAGTAAAGACAGAATCTTCAGAGTTCATCATGATTCATGTCATTCAACAGGTGGGCATACTAGATGACAGAATAACTCGTTGATAGTCAGAATTTCACAATGCTGGTCTTGTAAAACTGGTTTCCAGCTGGACTGGTGATCGGTGGGCTTTTTTTCACAAAATATAAACTGGATGGCAGTGCCAATGATAATTAACGGAACACTCCCCAAGGACACTGTTGTATGCTTGTATACATGATCTCTTTCAGGCTATTTTGAAGACTGACAATGCTGTTTCTGCAAACAAGTTAATGTGTGTGGGATTAAGTTACATGTTCCCAAATGTAAGATGGGGAAGGGAATAAGTTCCAAGTTTGAAACCCCCCAAGTTTGAAACCCCCCCCCCGCCATGTTAACTATTTGTAAAGCATTTGTCTGTTGTGTAAAACTCTCCAGTGTTTTGAAAGTCACTGGAATAGATGAAGGAGTTCTGAAAATGTTTCAAAAATTTATGCATACATTTACAGGCCTAAAACCATTGTACAGTACCCAGAAATGATGGGTGCTGATCACATTAGACAATGGTATGTGTACATGTGCACACAATTGGCATAGTATTGATACCACAGTGTGACGCCATTTTGAAACAGGAAGTGTAAAGCAAATGAAAGAGTATGCCTGTGTTGGTTCATGCACTAGTTTTCATGCTAATGCCTTTTACATGCGGCATTGTGCATGTGACATATTCACTTTGGTACTCTTTAGGACACGAACCAATTCCAGTTGCTTGGCCTAAATTGACTGAAAGTTATTTAAGGCGGAAATTAAGTGTTTACACTTTCTTTCTTGGTGTTAAACCCTCATTAATTGTATGCTCTAACCAAGAATGAAGATGCTTGATGCTATATTGACTACGATGCTATATATCTCTAAAAGTATTTGTAAATGGAGCATATATTATGACTAACCTCATTGTACATTCTGTTTGTGTACATATTCTGGGTGCTCGGATTCTTGCACAATTTGATAAATTCGCGCCTTTGTTTATATATTGTTTTGCTTGTTCTAAAATTTTAATTTGCTTGCAGTCTTCCGGGGGATGGGGAATGAATCATCTGGAATTTAAAAAGCAGGCATTAATGGCAGATGGCATAGACATGTAAAATAAAGACAAATTGACCAAGTATATGATGGCAGCATTGTATGTAATGGTAACTCATAGAATTCACAAGCTGTGACAAATTATTAAAGAGATTATGCACATTGATATGCCAATTTATGAAAGAATGTGTATCGTGTAGTTTCTTTTGAAGTGTATTTTTGGAAACGCCAATAAAGCCACAAACCATATGAATAGCTTCTATTCCATGTTCAAATAATGGAAAATTTTACATAAGACCAGAACTGCAAACACCATGGAATGCATACAATCAATGACTGAACTACCATAGTACCTGTAAGGGAAGTATCAATCTCAGTTGCTGTACAGTGTACCATACTTGTTGATCCATAGTCATGGAGGCTTGCGTCTCAAAATCCACCACAACTTGGAATGAGGAGAGGTGAATGTTTAGTGACCCTGAGACACTGACAATTTTGCCCAAAACATGTGCCCACCTGAAGTATATGGGCCTCTGGGAAATGAAACCAAGCTAACACTGAAAAATGAAAAATTTCCGTGAACAATTCATTTAAAGAAATAAAACTTAAGCACTTGTATTGGTTCAACTTTTGAACAAATAGCACCAGACCAAAGACACTACATGTGATCTCAATGTTGGACAACATCCTCTGCCCCTGTTAAGGTTGATATTTCAAAGTGACAATGTCAACAAAAGATATCTTCAGAAAGCACTGTAGTCATGGGCATTGTTTATGGGTATACATCTTTAAACAGGTGCCTTTTCATAGACATGTTTTTATGTGCATCGTAATCTGTAAGCGTAAAGTGAAGGAGTTTCTGTACAGGAGTAAAACCAATGCAGATATGGAAATGTACAAGAATAATAGAAAGGAAGCCTCCTCCTTCAAGGCTAGTTTTTGGAAAGGCAGACACGTGTACTGGCATTTCTGGAGTTCCGGGGTTTCAGTGTACATGCTATGATAACAAGAGGTCCACTGGTACATCTACACGTCTACATTTCCAGCTATATTGGTTATACATGTGTCACTGGTTTGGTAGTCTGGGACCAGTTCAGCAATGAATACCATGCGTATGCATACAGGCATGCTCAGTGTGCGGTGAGAAAGGCGTTGTTCCTGTTGCCCCATTCTTGTGGACGTCATATGCTAGTCTCCTGCCTCTGTTTGATCCACTGGCTGAGATTGGTTACCAGTGTCTGCTGGTGCCTCTGCAGCAAACTGTATGTAGACCCCACCGATTGGCTCAGTATGCCAGCCAGCTCTCCCTGCAGGACACGTTTTTCGGGAAGCTGGGAGAATTCAGCCATCTGTTTGGCTGACATCAGTCTGTTTTCCACTAGACCGCCTAAGAACAAAGAATGTAAACTTTTTTTTACAAACACAGATGTGAACAGGCTCCAGGCTTGGACACTTTAAATAAAGATTGAGTAGTTTAAATAATGGATCACCTTCTAAATATACCATGACTTGTGACAAATTTGGCAATCACATGGGAAAAACCACAATGTTGAACATGACAATGCTGATGTGTTCATTTACATGTACATGTACATGTATCGCATGGACCGTATGTGAGTTGAAAGTTTTCAATGTACGTGTACAGTGGAAAAACACACAAAGGTGCTCCAGCGGTTGTTTTATTTGTACACCGTTGTGCACATGCTAATGAAATAACATCACAAACTGATATTCTAATAATGAAACCAGGGATTTCTTAAAAGTACCCCAGGAACTGTAGCTTACAACCCTAAAGGATCGTGAAGAGAGGAGACAAAGAGAAACAATTACAGAGTTAGCAGAGGGAGGAATACCCTAGGTGAATGTCTTAAGTGAAATCCATGCAGCTAGGTGAGGACTGAAAATCCAAAACACAAGTCACCTCTAGCAGGATTTGAACCCTGGCTGTCGAGTTGGAAAGGCAAGGAAAGAACCTGTTTGCTGAGAAATGAGGTACTCACCGAGCAAGTGAATCTTGGGAATCTTCTTGGTCGCTTTGAGCAGCTCCTTGACGAGCGGTTTGTCACTCACGGCATACACATTTTGTCCAACAAGCAGCGGGCTCATGTTCTCCAGCCGGGTGCCCAACAATGCCATTCGCATGACTTTGTTGTTATACATCTTGACCGTAATACCCGCTTTGCGTAGACGACGCCTTATGATGGACATCTCCTCCGCCGTCAACCCCTCGTTGTGAAAGGCGGCAATGAGGGACTGCGACAGCATCTGCTCTCGGCACTGATTGGCCATAAACACCTCCACCGGTGGCGGCTGCCAAGATGATTAGAAGGAAGAGTGGTTTACTGCATTGGATTTCCCTGGTTGTGGCCTAGTCTTCTGGAGGCAGGCAGACACCTGTCAAAAGATCTCGGTGCCTGTTTTCTTTAGCAGGATATTGTGTACCGATTGCAATTAATTTTCCGCCCAGGAAGCATGGTTATTCATAAATGGTGAGGGGCTGTGAGAAAAGAGCACTGAGTGATATCGTTGTACCGTACTGATACATGATATATGCAATCCAGGGTACATAACAAGGAAACTGCTCCAAGGGATTTTCTTCTGCACACAATACTACAGCCTACTCACTCCAGCCTTAATGCACATTCTTGTCAAAACAAAAGACAAACATGGGCAATGATACATTACAGAATAACTTCTACACTTTTGGTTTGTTTGGCGTCAACGATGCTGAAACCCTCCCCCTACTGGAAACCTTTTTGTAAAGTTAACAATGCCTGCTGTGTGAAGGAGATATGTGTTTCATTACTTTACTAGCAGCAACATCCACTTGCGAGCAGCTAGTCATAAGCTGAAATGTACAAAGTTCTTATACTTTTGCACAGATCAGGTGTACAAAAAAAGCTGAAAGTCTGGGTCAACATCTAAATAAAAAAACTGAAATCAGAAAAAAAAAGCTGAATTCTCACACCCCCTGAATCAGACAGATTGAAGAATCACGAATGTACCTCTGCCATCACTAATACACCCAGGATGTGTCAAAATGCACCAGTATGTGACAGGCAGCATGAGCGTTTTACCTTCGTTTCAGCCTTAAGCTTGTATCGCATGGAGCACTGCTCAGCCAGGGGCCTGTTATCCTTGGGTTTCTTGTACTTGGTAAGCTCCATCAGCTTCGCTCGGGTGATGTGCATGGGTCTGGGTGTGCGAGTGTTGACGGACTTCATGCTGCGGACGGATGTCAGTGACGGCAGCCATACCGACACTGCGTATTAGGACAGACAGCATTCATTATGAATGACCAGATGATGTAAAATTTCTCTGTATATCTGACTAGCAATCCAGTGATGTCAAACATGTCAAAAGCCACCTCTGCTATTCACATGTACACAGTGTATATGTAAGTAGTGTTCATGGTACCCATTGGTTCAAATTCTGCTTAGTATACAACTAATTTTCATGAGTGCCATGGTCAGGTAAATAAGAATGATTAGCCGGGCATGACTGGTCAATCTTGTGCACGATTGCTTGATCTGATTGCACGATTAGTTCAGTAATAATGCTGCCATCACCTGACCCTGCATTCATTCTAATTCACTGTTGTAGAAGACTGTATCGAAAAGTGAAGCAAACTGGAGATTTCCTACAGGATCAGCCAAACATGTTGTCTGATTGGACCACTAGGCAGATTGGCTGATTACATCTACATGTAACTCAACCACTGCATGAGGTGGTACGTTGTATGTAGATTGAATTTGAATGTACATGTTTTATATATGTACCTTGACTGTTGAGGCAAAGCCAAACGGAATGGACCAATCAGTCTAGGTACATGTCAGATTACAACGTTATTGTTTGTTACCGGTACATGTACATTAATTGTTCTTTATGTGTACGCATGCTAGGACCATGGGAGACCAGTGGATAGTGAATGGGCCACCCAACTGACATAAGAATGGGCATTCTGTAATCAAATATTGGAGTCAATTTAAATAACAATGGGAGTATATTCTTAAAGTTAGGATGAAAAAAAGGTCATCTGGGAAATGAACCTATCTGGGGAAATCTGACCTGCTCATAAGGTACCTGTATATGTATGTACATCTGTTATCCACAAGGCCACAACTTTTGTACAATTGATGATGGGCATGAGGATCGGTCATGCTATTTAGCGTCAACAAGCGTCAACACACACAAGTAGGGTCAACAAAGCGTCAACAACTCAAAAATACCCTCTACAGATTTATCATGTTTATACGTGAATTTATCATATAAATCATTTTATCATTTAAAGACTCTAACACTTGCTATTGTGTAAGAAAAACACCGAATTTGCTTCCAGATTCTCACAGCAAAACGAACATTTTTCATGATGTATGGGGGCCGCCATCTTTCTTTCCATGCCATCCATGCGAAAACAAGATGGCAGCCAGTGGGACTGCACAAACAGGCCCGACTTTGTCACTCAAATTTCAACACTCGCATATCATTTCAGATAGATTATGGTATATTGAATTGATATTTAGGAGCCTAATTAAAATTGTAAAAAAAAAATCTTTGCATCAATATTCTTGACTAACTTGTTGACACTTTGTTGACGCTTGTTGATGCTAATACTATAGTATAGGCCCAGTATGACACATGAAGAGTGCTTGAGATGGGCGCTGAGTGAAATTGTTAACGTCACGGCCATACAGGTATGGCAGGATGGTTACCCAATGAACACGATGAAAACAAGATTACACCCCCTGCCTCCCTTGGAACAGTTGACTGCATAAATTCTGTTTGGCAGTGCATGTCCGGAAACTGGGCACAAATTATTAAAAACTGCGAATTTTTGGTGATCGGTTACCCCCAGAACTAAATGTAGATCTGTGGGGTACGGGTCCGACTACCCCCAGAACTGTGGAGTCTGACGTCTGCTCCTCTCCCACGTTCTGGGGGTGGCTTACGTAGTGGTGGGGTACCCCCAGTCACTGCCACTGCCAGTACTGTGGAGTCTGACGTCTGCTCCTCTCCCACGTTCTGGGGTAGGCTTACGTGGTGGCGGGGTACCCCCGTCACTGCCACTGCCAGTACTGTGGGGTCCGACGTCTGCTCCTCTCCCACGTTCTGGGGGTGGCTTACGTGGTGGTGGGGTACCCCAGTCACTGCCACTGGGGTCCGACGTCCGCTCCTCTCCCGTCGGACCCCACAGTTCTGGGGGTAGTAATCGTATTCCTATTCTTACCTCTTAATTTTGAGCACTTGCAGAAAGCACCTGAAGCCATTCGGCTACATAACATTTACATAATTTCGATGAACCATGAAATGATCAGTAAAAACCCAACCCCATAAAAACAAAAGGAACTCTCCTCTAGATTTGATGGAGTCCTCGTCCTCTTTAAACGTGAAAGGATCCGAAGAAATGGGCGTCTCATGTCGTACGAGGGCGCTGTTGATCGGAGAAAAATGGAAGGGCTGCGTAGCATGCACTAGTGATCAGAATATCGACAAGAATATAAGATTGAATCGGTGCTCTGAAATATATGATTGCCGAGCTTTCGGTGACTGAGTGCCTTCTTCAGGGCGTTCAGCTTGCCCCGAAGAAGGTACTCAGTTACCGAAAGCTCGGCAATCATATATTTCAGAACACTGATTTAATCTTACATTCTTGTCGGCGCAGTTGATCGAGCGGTTTCGAATTCGAAACGACTGACTTTGGATTCTTCGGACTTTAATACATGTAGCTTGCACTTGAAGCCTCGCTTCTCAGTGTTTTCGGTCAATATATTTAAATATATAAACGAAACCTGCTGTTTTAAGCAAGGCCTCAACATGGCAGAAACGAGTGAAGCGGAAGACGAGGCCAAAGCCAGTCGTTTGTAAAGTATTTTCCCTGATTTTTTTTGGAGTGGGGGCAGCATTGATGTCTGTATCAGCTTCACTGGTGCATGTGCAACTTAGGCAGCAGTGACAAATGCTTCCACTTCAAAAATCTGGAAAAGTACTCACAAGATTCTCAAGTGTTCAGACACAATTCAAACTAAAAGTCATCTTTCATTTTCCTTTCAATTTTCAGTTGTTTAACCTAGGACTTTTGAAAATATTTCTCTCCAGAGATAATCAAACCCCTCAAAAAGTCACGAGGCCCATTGTCACGGGCGTGAATCCCTTAGGGATGGGGGTACAAGTAGGATTTGCCGCCCCCCTCCACACTTTTTTGGGGGGGTGAACATCCCTCCCCCACTTTTTGTGGTGAGCAAAACATTCAAATTTTTCAGATGTCCAACTAATTTCGGAATTCAATATCACTGAAAAAAAGAGAGAACAAAAGCAACAATGCCATTCTGAATACATAATACAGTTGTACATCACTATTATGAACATCGCCCTCTATATAGAGTCATTCCCCCCCCCCACACACACACACTTTTCAAGTTTTCATGGCCTGGCAAGTCATCCCCCAACCTTTCTCTAGCCTTTTGGCACAAATTTACGCTACTACCCATCGCCATGCATGCATATAATGTCATTGCAAAACAGCGATTTGGAAGGCCCCGCTGTGTCCCATACATTCAGAAATACAAGCTCCTTCTGGTAGATTTCATCCTCCTTCTTTACAAACTATCCAGTCCACGTGCCACGAAATGCACTAATTGCAGTTAACCTATTTTAAACCTTTATTTTACAATTTCAAAGGGCAATTTACTGCCTTTTTAGTTTTATGCTAATGTAATTTCCATTATTTCCATTTTCCCCAGATGACATCACAGCAACAGAGCCCTCAGTTGTTCAGGAAAACATAATTTTAAAAGTGCACGTTCCGATGCATTTAACCAAACATAAATATAGAAGAGTATTCACACATCGAAGAAGACTACAAAATTGCACACAAATTTTGTCACAGAAAAAGTCATTGCAACTGTATTTTAAGAAGTAAAATCCATCTAGTTGAGAACATTCTCACTGAATGTACACTACTTTAAAAAAGGTTAGCACAACTTTTTATTTTGTGTATACTTTTTATGTGAGATTTACCGCTGAAAATGTGAATTTGATGTTTTGAAACATTTTTCAAATTTTCTATTTCAATGAGAACTCCATCTAGACAAACAAAAAATGAAAGGACTAGATTCCACTCATTGGTAAAAATTACAAGTTCAGAAAAAAGTGGTCCTTAACATTTTGAGGAGTGTACGAATGCGTTGAATGGCCACAACCCGATTATTTTTCAGACAGCAATAAAAAAACTGAAGTTTTCTATTGAGGCTCTTCTACGCTTCCATTCCGAGGCATGGGTGTGGCTCTTTTCCCAAGGCTCAGGATGTGTCACTCTATATAACACTTTGATTGTATGACACGGTTTTTGTGAAAAACGGCCATCTGCTATGACAGAAGAAATACTGACTTTTGCACCCTTGATTTATATCTCATTTAGTTTCTTTCTAGTGTTTTTCCAACTTGGTCTTCCGCCGAGGGAGTTTTCTCCTCGCGAGAAGATCGATGTACGTTTGTACCCCATTTGAAACTTAACCAAGTTACTTGAGCATCGCAATTTCTTTTCGGGATATATCTACCCATTTGTGTTCCTTGCTCGATATTGGTCACACTGTACACATGATCCCGTAAATACCTAGTTGTCATATACATCTACGTGTGAGATTGTGGTATAAGTGTTTGAAAGCAGTCCATTATTTACATAACAAAAGTGCTATACAGGTGCACGCTTGGGTACACATTCCTAGTAAATACAGCTGGAGAATAGTATGGTATTTTGTCGTTACACGAACTGGTAGCTTTTGGCACCCTTGCCCTGCCTCACCATGTACTAGCTGCGGACGGAACAAAGCTACCATACCCTGTGCCAGAAGATTTCGCCGTGGTGCTGAATTCAAGTGGTGAATACAAAGTTTGGCTTTTATGTGCCCCCGATTCTTTGTTATGCCAAACAGTTGGTCATTGAAAAGCACTCTTGTGAGGCAATAAAACGAAGGCATAGTCATCCCTCACACCCAACTGCAGACCCCGGTACCCGTACGGCGCACTGTGTGTGTTTCATAGTGCACCATTTTCCACCTTGCTACGTACTAAGCTCTCAGCAACTTGTCAGCGTTCGGGCGTGTCGATAGTGGTGGCAGAGTTTAACCACTTTCATCCGATCACAGTTTGAATTTGGAAATAAAAGGTAAGATAACAAAAAGGTCCAAACATTTCAAAGTAATCTTTGCGTTTTCAGTTTCTTTCATGACACGAGTGCATTATTTACTCCCATCGTCATCGATTTAAGTCGTGGGAAGTTAAGTCGTGAAACGAAGAAGCCTATAGACTGCAAATTTACTTTCTATGTTCCTTTGACCTATCATTTGGGGAGAAAGGAAAAGAATTTTCCACCCCCCCCCCGTGTTTGTGTTTAAAATTTCTATCGAAGTTTGGATTATTTCTTAACAAATGAATTTGCCCTTTTGCCGATAGTTGAGATCGAATACATGAACACCTGGCTTTATTGACCTTTCCTGAATTGATCCTTGAACGATTGAGAAAAGAAACATGGCGTCCTCCGCTCTTTGTACGACTTTTTCGAATGATTTTTTCTAATTGAATTTCCTGGTCGGCGGCTGCATTATAATTATATGCGTGTAATAATATTAAACTAAACTACACGTATGGTTGTCAGATGCTCCTTCCAATGTAGTATTGGATGGTTTGATTGCACTGGTTTGGTGCGTTCACCTGCCGACGAAAGTATTTTCTCGCGTGACATGTTTGCACCTTCGGTTTCAGAGTGACATGAATAATCTGTGCCATTCCCCCGTTAGTAATCAATGTATTATGTTACACAAAGAAAGTTACAGTTTTACGGTTTCAAGTTGTGAAATAAATGAACGTTTAACGTACTGCACGAGGACTTGTCTTGAAGTGGCAATAATATTTTATGTTGCTTCCCTTATTTAAATTGCGCAATAAAGCATCCCGACCTCCAAAGGAAGGATGAAATCTGCAAAAACGATGGGTTTGCAACTTTTTAATAAAAGTAGTGGCCACTCCCATTTCAAATTCCCGCCTAACACCAACTCGGAAAGAATTCCATATCCAATGATGATATTTTAGTGTCATAAACTTCTTCCGGTTTCCATACCTGATACTCTTGGTGCCGAACCCTGTTTCCTCGCTGAAATTCTCTCAATTAAAACCCTCCTATGCAAACATTCTTGACACAGTTGTCGATGTCATATCAGTCGAAATCAGTCAAATTCCATGATATGTGTCTGTACTGGGGCAAATCAAGGGGAAGGAATTTTTGACTGTTTCTGATGGTTACAGCAGAAAGAGGGTTAACCCTCCTTGTACAGACGATACTTTTACAACTTCTCAACGTACACCGATTTAGAAATTGTGACGGTCCAATATGGAGTTCTTGCTCGACTCCGTCACACTCTTTCGTTGGTGGCCTAAGCAAAGTTTGGCCTTTACAAAAGGGGGTACATTTAATTCCAATTTGCTGGAAACCTGTTGCTCAAAAAGACCCGTAAATGGAATCCCAAACTGGATTTTAAGATAAAGATATTCTCATTTTAACCATTTTCAGATATGGCATTCCGGTGGACTTCGGTTTTTGCACTTCTATGCATGGCCATCTGCGTTTCGGCAGGTAATGTACATGTACATGTAGGTTCATTCCGAAATCATGTTTGTCGCTGATGACTCGACGAGATCTCCGTTTTTAGATGGAATCTCTTCATCGTGTTTCCATGACGTGGTCAAAAGGCAAAAACTTTACACACACTTGACATTTTCTATGACAATAACAGAGCACAGAACGGATGTGAACTTGAAAACGGTGCGTGTAGCAAATAGGACAAAGTCCACCTTTGAGCACCGAACCCGGAAGCGTTTGTAGCCATTCGTGGAAACTACAAATTAATTTTTTGAGCCAAAAGAAGGCAGTCTTTCAAAAATTCAGAATCGTGTTCATTTACACGTGTCGTAAACAGCTGAAGACTTCACATGGTCAACATTTGGGAGTGCATGTACAAGTACTCGGTCCATGAAATCTGATTTCCAAATTGGTTTTCAATTTTTACACGAACAAATGTCCCGACATTGTATCCAAGTGTGCAGGTATATTCAGCGTTGAAGTTCTCACAGAATTTAATTGGCCTAAATGACAAACTTGTTTCTGTGCATTATGAATGACTTTTGTAATAAAATTTCAATAATTCTGCGATCATGATTTATAAATGCCACAACACAGAGATCAAGAAGTCGTATTAAGCAATTAAACAGTTCATATTGTGCACATTGGACGGCGTTGTGCTTTGCTAAACTTGTGGTCGGGGCTTGAGCACTTCATGATTAACTCTTCAGTGTCTGTGAAGTGCGCACGTACACATGTATTACTTTTGAGGTGTCCATTACGCCATTGTATTTTCCAATTTCTTTCCCATTCTTTCTTGAATGTCTACGCACTGCAGCGGAGGAACCTTCGTATCGACTAGCTGAGCTCTCGGCAGCCGTTGGGGGCGTGGTCGGTGGCCTAATGCTAGTCATTGGTATCTCATTCGTCATCTACGACTTCACCTGTCGGAATTACTTTAGCGGCAGGGCAGGAGAGTATTTCAGGTGATGATGCATGATCTTATTTTCTAAGTTTTTTTTTACCCACCAGGACAAATGTTCTTTCCACTGAGCGTTCAAAGCGTTGTCAGTGATAGAGGGGGAATTGAAGAGGTACTCCATACTCACAAGTTCACACTGCACATTTGGACGAACAAATCTATCTATACATGTAACTTGAATCTTTAACTATGATTTCCAAGGTGGTGTAAAATACTTTGAAATTCAAGAATTCACCAGTACAGACATTAAGTTAAAGAGCGCCCTCTCTTTGCCGAGGGACATCGAAGTTCTGTTTTCTTTGTCAATAAATCTGCCAAAAACATACCCGTATAAATATTGATCTCCTGGCCGTAGTACTTCATCCATCCAAAGGTCGATTTTTTTTATCTAATTAATGTTTGAGAAAACTTCAGGAAATCCAATTACATGTATCAGGCACATCTCGTTAGTTTCCAAAGCAGGATATAAATACATGTAGGGGTAAACCCGCCGAAATCACTTATTCCTTTTCAGTTCTTCTACGAAGTTTTTTTTCACCCAATTCAGTTTTGGTCTTGTTTGACTTTACAGAGCGGATGAAGAGGTGGCGGCTGGAAACTCAACGAAACTGTAATCTGATTGTATTGAAGAATTTTATTGACAGTGATAGATGAAACGAAACAAACCTTATCTTCCGGATGCACTAGCCACTGCTCAGAATAGCAGTATTTTTAATGGAAATTTTTTAAAAACGAGAACAATGTGTTTTAGTATGCTGTACATGTACATGGATTTGACTTGTATATAACCTTTTTAGTCTCAATTTTAAACTAAAATGCAAACTAAGGCAACAAGGAAGTACGAGTGCAGTGAAAAATCATGTCACTGTGTATCCTTGGTATCGATCAAACACACCTGGTACAGTGTACTTCTGTTCATTATTTCAACTTCAGAATAAAATCCTGTGTACTGACATTAGAATTTAAGAATTAACATTTTTGAAAAAAAGCATGAAAACGAATCTTGGATATGAGAGGGATAATACACTAACAGTGACTGGTACTTTGGAAACATCGACACTTCCCTGTATACATGAATTATTGGTTTAATTGTTAGCACGTATACGGCATTGACAGAAAACAACACACAGTGCAAGTATAAGCCTTTTAATAAAAAAACTAGAATAATCCAGTATATGTATAGCTTTTGTAATGAATGTTTGTAAAATTTTAACTGGATTAATTTTGTGGTTGTCTGTGCATGTAGATGTTGGGTGTATTACACAAACTCTAATGCTCTTTTTTTAAATTGAACAAAGAGTGGTTTATTTGGAGTAGTTTATATTTGAGTCTTGTCTCGTGTAGCGTAGGTTTTAATGATTTTTAAATTCAAATCAGAGTAATTAGATGTTTTAAATGCATTTTCAAATAAAATATTTATATAGAATATGTTGGAAGTTTAAACGTGCGTTCATTTGAATTGAAAGGCCAATTGCGCGGGAAAATAATTGCCTTTGTAACCATTGATATTTGTCTTGAATACTTAGCCATTTCACTCGTTACTCCTCGTCTTTATCGGTACGGATGACCTTGTCTATTTGCCTGGCCTGAAGTTTGCTGATCTCGTCCAGTGCAGGCGCGACTAGTCGGTCCGGCTCGGCCCATGCCGGCAGACATACTCCCCCAGACTGGGCATCTTGCAGGTCGAATACACTGACTATTCTGTTGTCGATTAATTAAAAATTTTCCAAAATCTCAGTTTCGTATAACATAAAGTTACTCTAAAAACATTGGCGCGACATCTCTCAAAGTCATCCTTGCAGAATTTTCGTGTAGCTATATACATGTAGTTTCAGAAAGTGACGCTCCTGATGCAAACGCAAATGCTACAGAACGTCTCAGTGACCGTATGTCGTCGTTGGAGCCTGACAAACGACAGCCTATACGGCTGTCCTGTGTAATTCAGATTGTCAAGGTGCAATCGAAATACCTTTATTGCTGTTGGCAGATAAGGGATTTTAAAAAATCTGTTTTCGTTGAAGTTACTGCAACAAATAATGGTTGTCAAAGGAACCCCGTTATCAGCGATACACGCAGAGTTCGGCACTTACGTTTGTCTATAGGTGACACATTTCAACCCTTTGACGCAAGGACATTCGTGCGGCAGCTGGTGAGGGACGCTCCTTCGACCAATTAATTTGTCGAAGAGAGAAAGCGCTGAAGAGTTATTTTCTTCCTTGGTCTTCTCTTCCTTACCGCAGCAATGCTGGCCTTCAGTAGCAAGAGGACGGCAGACAGGCTCGGCAATTCCTGTCGAGGAATTCATGCACTGTAAACCGTTTCGAACGGGACTCAACGGTCTGGCTTGAGCCAACAGAAACAAGTCGCTTGAAAACAAGGCCGGATCCAGAAACAAATTGTCGGGGGGAGGCTAACTGTCGGCATTTTCTTTGTGACCTTTAGGCCTACAGGCTCAATGGGATGAGGAAAATAAAGGGGGCTTTTACACGTATAATTAGGAAACAAGGAAGGTACAGGAGTCCAGTCAAATCCCCATCTCTTATTCTACTCTATTTAAAACACAAAAAAAATCCCTTGTGGTTGCAATGGTCCATGCTGCCTCATATTGACTCTGCGTGTAACTGATTTTTTATAATGTCTAGTATTATGTACTTGTTTTAACGTATTTAAGTTGGAATGTAACAGATTTCCTACGTCAGATACGTTCGCTCAATGCTAGTGTCTATTTGCTCAACTTGAGCAGGGCGTGGAGTGACGATAAACTTAACATAAATAACAAACCTCAATACACATATACATGTAAATGGTGACCGAAATTCACCAAGTAAAACGTATGCGTAGAATTTACTTAAACCACTTTAAAAAAATCAAATCCAACCTTCTACAGAAGCGCAGCATTCGTTATCGCCGCAGTCCGAATCTTTGCTGCAGATCGTCCCAACCTGTCCGCTGGTGGCGCCCTCTCGACAACGCCCCCAACGGCAAAGTCTGTTGTCACAGCAGTGGCTGTCAGCGTGACACCTGTCACCGTCTTTTGAACAGGCTGTGCAGTAGCTCAAATCGAAGCCAAGAAATATCTCCCGGTGGCAGAAGTGTTGCTTGGCACAGTTTGCGTCCGTCTTGCAGACCTGAAGAGCAAATTTTACAAGTTTTACCCATGCCACCGTATCCCTCTCTAGAAATCTAAGCTTCTGAAACCATTTCTCCATGCTGAAACAAAGGATAACGAAATATAGCCGTTACATTTTGTCATGTGTTTCCCATCTGTAACCCTGTTACGGTCCGGTATTGAAAAAGAGACACTCCTGTAATGATTTTATAATCATACATGTATTTGGGGTAAGGTCATGCAGCTCTGATTGTTTTAATTTTGTTCAGAAGTTGATTTCTACATTGGATACAATGTGTGGTTTTCCCCTCAATTAGACAGTCGGTGGTCTGTTTGATAATCGATAGATCAATCTTTTGATCAGTCCGTATGGAGGTCAGTACATCGGTCGATCAGTCGCGCATGGTCGTTACATCAGTAGGTCAGAAAATTGGATTTAGTTGGTCAGTCTGCAGGGCTACCGACATAGCCACTCGGTCGGTGGGTCTTTTGGTTTGTCAGTTGTCTGACGGTTTGTAAATTCTACCTTTTTATGAGGCGGTGGCTTCACCTCCGTTTGGAACACAATCATCACTCCGTCTCCGTCCTCCATCTTATCAATGGTGGTGTTTACGACGAGTGTTATATCTCCAATTTTTCTGACGATGGACGTGTTGTGTAGTTCCCCCTCCGGAATATCATCAGCAATGTCAGACTTTTTCAAAATAATGATTTGTTGCCTTTCACTCCCGCTACTTTGGGTCAACTCAGCAAGTTTATCTTCAAGAGCACAAAGTAATTAATACATTTTTCAGCCATACAGAAACCGGAGTATTTGAGCAGCAGAAACTCAACGAAAACAAATATTTTTATTTTGCACGATTTGACATTAGTTATCCTTGGAAACAGCCTGCAATATAACTTTTTTGCAATAATTAGGCCTATGTATTTAATGCACATACACATGAGAAATAGACTATGCATACACTCCAAAACAAAATCACTGTGACCAGGTCGTACTACATCATAGGTCTTACCTATACATCCATTCAAAACATTTTGGCTTTGTATTTAAAAGTATCCTTTTAAATCTGCAAGCCATAAAATCTAAGGCAAAGACACAAGCTATTCAAACATACCATTTGTAACAAAGACATCCCCGTGACTTCAACAACCTAGTCTTGTGAAAGGACTTGCAATGGACTTGACCACGAAGCTCATACCTTTAATAGCCGAGCTACCGAGAAACATGTCGACGGAGTTGACCATATCTTCCAGATGACGCTTGGCCGTTGCACTTCCACGATCACCGGCAGGCAGCTGAACTGTGGCAGCATCGCTGATAAAGCCCACGTTGAGTAGAAACACTGGTAGAATTACGAGGAGTCTCCACCACTTTTGAGCGGGAAACATCAATCCCATAAAAATAGTCATTATTGCTCATAAAAATCTGCGTAAACAAGAAACTTCTTTCAATAAAATACCACTCTTCGTCTCACACTGCTGTTGCAAGCTGTTTTGGCTATGATTGTGCTCGACTTTGGCAACTGTTTTGCGTAGTAAGCTTTTTATTGATATACATATACAACTGAATATCAACGGCTCACACAATTAAAAAAACTCATTTAATCGATACCCGATGTTAATTGTTCCCCGACAACAGCTGTGGTTTTTCTAATGAGAATCTGTACTGTGTAATCCAGTATTCGATCGCAAGAATGTCATCAGACGTTTTTTTAAGGCTTTGTTATCATGCGGGTGTTGATTATTTTACATCAATTTTAATCAGTTGATAATTTTTTTATTCATACATTGTATTCAGGAGAGACCAACTTGAAGGCGGAGCATGCAAATCGAACCAATGCAGGCATTATTAAGCCTGCATTGTTTACATCGAATTTATAACGCTAGAACAGCATTGTGTATCCAAAATTGAGTATGGGTTAACATGTAGGCCTTAGGTTCAAATAGGATTTTTTTTCTGAAAGAGCTGTTTGTTTATATTAGTTTTGCATGAAAAAGTGCGTTCGCTCCACTCCTTATTCTGCGCGCGCCACCTCAATGTGGCCTCGTTCTCTTGTCGTTCTGCTGCCGAATGGTCTGTCTCTGTTGATAGGCGGCGCTATACGAGCTGGTAGTAAATTTTCAAGTATTGCAGTTACACCGGCAGGAAATAAGTACAGACAAGACGCGCAAATACGGCAGGTAAACTTTGCCTTTTTCGGTATGTTTTAAGTAAACACTTAACTGTAAAAGGCTCTTCATGGTATAGTGGCTTTAATAATCCTTTCTAAGTTATTACGAGAAGGTACTTCTCACATAGATTGTAATGATGTTGTCGTCTGGTCGTGTGTCCAGTTTTCGGACGTAGGGGCCTACATATATGAATGATGATGCATGATGTGGTTTAGCCCCACTAGTGTGGCACGGACTCTCACTCCCGCTCCATCCTTAGCCACACATCCGCTTACGCAATTTTGTGTCGGCGTATTGAACATTTCGGCGCACCAACTTGTCATCGTGGGCGCAATTTCTTTTTGCACATGAACATGATCCTTCACCTTTCCGCTTTCTAAAAACCATTTGTTGAATGATTTCACTCACGTTATTGAGTTATTTTCCAGTCTTTTTGCCTTTATCCATTCAATCTAACGGGCTCGCTGTCACAGTCGCCATCTTTAAAATAAGGTCGTTGAACATTACGTCACTTGACCAGTAATCTTCTCGACAGCTGTTCTGTGTCAAGACATTTAAACTGCTGCCAATGTTTTGGAAGAGCCCATTAGTACATGTAGTATCTTATTGCTGTCCGTGTATTACATATGTCATGACATCATCGTATTTCCAGCTGGAAAAAAAAGTCTGCAAGCTCACGTGATCACTGGCTGCTTTAATTGTTGGATTAGGTGGGTGGGCTCATTACGGACTGTCATGACTGGTGTTAAACATGACATTGCTTGTGACGCGAACATGCGTGGCACGATCGGTGAAATATGCATTAATTGTCTGGGAAAGAATTCCATATACGAAGTTCACTTTTTAGGAGAAATTTTTGCTCCAGGACAGATTTAAAAAGGGGCGACATTTATTTTTGGGGGATAGAGATGTGAAAGGGGGTTCAGTAACTTAGGGGGACAGGTTTAAAAAGAAGGGGCCCCACGCAATAAAACGGCAAAAAAGTGAGTCCTTTTGCCGTTCTTTTTTTCCCTACTATATCCTCTACCGTTTCCTCTTTCCTTCACTATCCCGTCCTATTATTTCTCCACAGTTTTCCTGTCATTAGTACAAGGATTATTACAGTTAGTATACACATTTAAGACATTTAATCCAAATTGTGTCGTAAAGGGGAAGCGAACCTGCAATGAAGAGAACTGTTAGGTATAGAAATACAGCAGTCTAACTGACCACGCCACACGAGCGCTTGTTGCCGGAGAAAGTCGATATGTTCCATATAAAGTTACGGTTGAATTAAGGAGAGGTCAAGATGAGGTCAAGATGAATATTTAAAAAAATTAAATATTTATGAAACTGAATATGTAATTATTCACGAATATTTGTATAAATTAGAATATTTAAATATTAATAAATGTGGCTATCCGTTGTTAATATAAGTAGGTTGTGCCAAAGGAAATCAACTAGGTAAGGTACATGTCTGAGCACAATTGACTGTATGACGTGAGTTATCTCCGTACGTCGTATTATGTAAACCAAGAGAGAAAGAACAAGTAGAAATGCAGTCGGCCGTACGAAAGAAGGAATTTCAGTCCAATGCTGTATAAGAACTCAGGCTAGGTGGAGTGTTGCTTCATCCATTAGCAATACATGCACTATGAGCGAGAATTGGAGTCGCGCAATTGGTGAGAGAGGTGACTATCCACACCATACAGTGGAAGCGACCAGTTTGGGTTCTACCCGGCCGAATACATGTGGCGCTGCCGACATGCAGGAGTAGACCACTTCAATCAAATCCTTAAGGATGTTCTTCTCCTGTACAAGCCTACCCTCACATTTTAGAGCGCAGATAGCCACACAATAATCTAAAGACAGGTTTCAGCTCCCTTTTCCCCTTCCCTCTGTATAAATATAGAAAAAAACTCCTCCAACTGACAAGCACTCTCTAAAAGACTGAAATTTGCCCCTTTTTTCCTTCTAAACAAATTGTCCAACTTACAAACTGTCTGTAAAAGAAATTGGGCCCATTTTTCCTTCTAACCAAATCCTCCAACTTAAAAATTGTCGCAAAACACGCACTATTTTCCCCCAAGTAAAAATTGTACATGTACAGTAGGGCACATTGCGCGGCACCTCGTGAACTGTGTAGATCCATCCAGACAGATGACGGCCCTCTGCACTCCTTGTGTTGCGGATTCATGCATAAAATTACCTCAATGCTTGTGGCAGCCCAACCCCTTCCGGATATGATTCGGTTCATGCGCACACGTCGTGCGCATTCGCCATGTTCTTCAGAAGCAAAGATGGCCGCCTGTCGATGTAAACCTGGTCCATGTGTAGCTCCAAAAGTGTGCCCAAAACTCCACATTTCTGTCCTATGATGTTCAGCTCTTCAATGCCTATTGGAATCGTCTTCATTCAGCGATCAAAGTAAGGATACTTTTGTAGTAATTACGCGATATTACAGTGGACTTCGTATATGGAATTCTTCCCATTGTCTGCTGTATAGCACATGTATTATGGGAATAAAATGATGCTTTGATGTTAGAGACATTACAGTATTATTAATTTCATGTGCTTTAGACTGGTGACCATTGTGTGGTTAGGGGTCTGTGACTGTGTACAAGCAGGCACATTGTCTTCTTTGTGTGAAGCTTAAGTTGGATAAAAGCTGTTGGTCCAATTGGATCTGACTTATCTGAGATTTACTGTAATCAAATCTGTCGAGCATCAACTGCCCAACTTGTGGTGTGACAAAGAAAAATATATCGGGATCCTGTGTTGTTTTCATTTCCTGAGAGGAGGCTGTCGTATCTGTAGTGGATGCAAGTAGTGTGTAACAAGTAATGTCCAATGTGCAAGGATAATGATAACAGCCTTGAGCATCTTCATAAGGGATATGTTTCGTGCTTTATAAATCATTATTGTTAAGTAATTCATTAAACATGTTCTGTGTTCTTCTTTTGCAGAGATACTGTAAAATAATGACAAGTGTGCGTATGTGTGATGTTGAGAGAAAGCTCAATGTAAAAAGTAAACTGAACCAGTTGTACATGTACATATGTACACCAGACTAAGCACACTGTGCATGAGTTCATTTTAACAGAGTATACATCAACATAGAGTGAAATCTTATTTCATAGTTTCGAAGAAAGGGGGCACCAGGCAGGAACTGTTCAAGTAGAAACTGTACAAAACAGCAATATCAGAAAGTTCCAGCATTTTTAAGAACATCCGAAGAACTAAACATGTCGTCTCCACCTAAGAAGTTTGAGCATCGACTGTCACTGAAGGATGGCCTTCAAGGAGACTCTGTTGACTCAGGCTCCAGCACTCCTCAGGGTTTCCTGTATGAGACCAAATTTGTGGTGCTGAACTATCTGGGGCTGGTACCGCCAGACCTGGATCCTGGCTACTCCGAGTTTGACATCCACTACGAGAGCTCTGCCAGTGCCACGCCCTTCAGCGTGTCTGATGATGACCGGTCTAGTGCCTCCAGCGGCTCTCGGCGGTCCAGTGACTTGCTGACTGTCAACACCAAGGCCAGGGCCCGCCGTTCTCCAAAGATCAGCCCTCAGTCTTCTGCCTCTTCCAGCCATCCGTCGCCGGCTGTCGTGAACTCGTCAGCAAGTGTCTTTGCTGGATTTTCTGCTCCCCAGTCCATTCCTTCAGCGGCACAACCGCCCCTGGCTCCGTCCTCAGATTCCATTGCGGTCACCACAACCCAACAGATTCACTCCAGGAGTTTTGTGGCGGTCAGCAGAACAGTGGTACACCAGGGGGAATCTTTCGACAGTGACTTATGCACTGACTCATGTATGGATGGAGAGGATGACTCCAGTCAGAGCCAGCCCCTCAGTGAGGGGTCAGAAGAGGACAGATCTGGGGAATGTCCAGTGATTAAAATAGGTAAGTACATGTACAATGATAAGAATACCCCGGACTGCTAGGTAAGAACTGAGGATGATGAAAAGCAGCAGCCTTACATTTATAACTGGTTTCCTGTACACATCCATCCCCTGTAAAGATGGAGCTACATGTATACCTTTGAGGTACCAGTACAAAGAAGGGACATCTTGAGTATGAGAACCCTAGTCTGCTGCATGCACAATGTAGTCAGTTTTGTGTTCATTTTAGTCCGCTTTCACTTGCTTTAGAGTGGTACGTGCCAAATACGAAAAAGCTGGCCTTTTTTCTATTTTATTACCAAAAGATTAATGACGACTGATTCTGTAATAAGTGTAAAGTAGCACTGATAATTGAAAAAAGCTGTGGATGTGTTGTTCTTTTTCCCCATCCGCTTGGCCAGATGACGACAGTACGGGGGATTCCTGGGAGCTTCAACAGAGACACAGGCAGGAGCTAGTGGAACCACTCCAAGAGGAAGTCCGGCAAGCCATGGCCAAACTACAGGATGAATTTAAACAAGGTAATGGCTTAGAATGCCTCTCTGGAAGGGTCAAAGAACTTGCTTGGCGTATCAGCTTAAGGGCTAGTAATACAGTCCTTGTAAATGCACCTTTGTACTCTGTTTAACCCCCTTTTTAATTTTCATTTTGCCATTTTTAAAGGGGTTCTTGGTGCCTATTGTGCATTATGCTGATAAAAATTTGCATATTCATGCACAGGATTGTGATGTCACTTGAGCAAGAATATTCCAGAATTTTGGATAATTTGTCACCTTGAATTTTCCATCATTTGCCAATTTATTTGGGTTGAAGACAGAAGCTCATTGAGCAAAGTTTTTTGAAAAAAAAATTGGAGCAGATTTAGGGTTCTCATTTCAATCAGCAAAAGCAACAGCAGCATAAACTTCAGCCTGGGAAACCGTACCGATCATCTATTAAACCAGGCAGTCTGTTCACTTCTGGGATGAAGAAATACCTGCAGAAATTGTCCCCTGAACTGAACTGTGTTAGGGCTGTTGTAGTTTGGGTTACTGGAATTTAAGCCGTGTCCGAAACAGGCCTCCAGAGCTACGGCTAGGTCTATTGTCTACGCGTCTCCACACATTTCCAATGGAGCGAAGACCTAGGCCTAGCTCTAGACAGGAGATTCGGATGCAGCCTTAGAATTGAAATAGTCTCAGCTTATGGGAGACAAACAGGATTCTGTAAGTAGATGTTTTTATTGGCACTCGGGTCTTGGCCTGTGTTTTAAATGTGAAAGTCATCTTTACATCACTGTCATGAGCCCAAACAAGTTCATTTATTGTGTTTCTCCTGCATTGATCTTGACGCAATATTAGTTGTCGCAGCTGGAGATGCCAGCGCACCCATCCTCCCCTCTGCGATCTGCCCGTTCAGCCGGGAGGCCCTCGTGGCGGAACGCATCGCACAGATCGGCGACAAGATCATGCAGCAACGCGGCGATGAGCTGGAGAAGACCATGCGCATGCTCTTGGGCAGCCAATCTGACAACAACCTGACCTACAGCCTCTTCAAGTCATTATTGAAACAGATGATGAAGAGCACAGCGCCCGGATGGTATCACGTATGTGGAGTTTCATTTTTTAATTCAAACGCAAAACCATACTTTGTAGGAACCTACATTGTACTTTCATCCTTCAAAAACCTAGGCTACTGTATGCAAGGGGAAGTCATGTTGCTTTGTGGACAGTGCCCCATTGTAGACTAAAAATGGTTGGCAGTGCTTTCCTGCATGTATAGGGCTGCGTGGACATCTGGGAGTTTCGCAAAATGGTGGGTAGCAACAACTGCAACAAACGGGCGTACGTACAGATCAAAAGAAATGATTGTGAAACCAATCCTCTGACTGGCTGGTGCCTGCATACGTCGCCATAGTTGCTGTTGTCATCAGTTACTACCCACCATTCTGTGAGAGTCCCAGATGTGTGTGCCGCCCCATAGCAAGCTTAAGGCTATTTCAAATATATCAAATGTTTGAATATTTGAATATAATCAACTAAACATTTGAATAGCAATTTGTCAGTTTGCACACTGTATTTGAGTGAAACAGTTGCCTGTAATGTTGTTTAAACAGTTAAGTATTGGTTATGATCTTCATGCAATGAAAGGTGCACGCAAAATAATGTCAACTAGCTATCACTGCATAGTACATGTATCGTTTACTCAGGCAAAACATCTTTACATTGGCACTTTCTCTTCAACTTTTAACAGGTGTATTTTGTAAAAACATGGTGGGCGAGTTTTGAATATTTGGTTTCTAATAATCAAAACTAAATTATTTGAAAATGAATAGGCCTAATCCAGTGTTGTATGGTAGTGGAGACCTTCACCAGAACCAACACAAAAGCCACTTACAAGTCAAGCACAAGACCATTTTTTTTTTTATTATGCCTGGCACAAGTTTGCAACGGCTTAAGAATGCGTCTGTGTAGTTCATTTGAATAGTTTGTGACTTGCATTCAGACTGGAGATCGAATGACACTGCAGGAATTCTACAAAATCCTCCAAAACTTGATGAATATTGAAGGGTTTTGGAGGCTCATTTACTTTGAAGTCACTAGAACAATTTGCTTGTGGTCATTTAAAAGTTAAACTTGGCAGTTGGTAATGCCAAAGATATACCTCAATGATTGCAGCATATCCTGTAGCATTGTAGTATGCTCGTATTATAAAAAAGAACTACAACTTCTAAACTCAAAGGAGTCAATACCGGTACTTTATAAGCTTTCATAAATACCTGTTCCAGTTTCCTGGAAAATGGATAGATTCATGAACTTTTTTGCAAGTACATGTATACCCCTTCAAGAGTGAGAGAAGACGGAGGACGGGCAGATTTCCAGTGCCACTGGGCACCTGATGGAAACTTCTAAATGCAACAATTTGTGATTTTGTGCACATCCTGACGAAAAAGTTGTCATGTGCACTTGGTGCCATAAATCTGCAAGCCTGTGCTCCTGTGGGATCTGTCCCATGTTTATAGCATATAGTCTGGGTGTTTTCGCAAAGACGTGTAGGACAAACAGGATTCATCCAACAATATGTCTCAAAGTGATCATATAATTTGTAAGTGTGTGTGGACTTGTTTCTTACATTTATGCTGTGCCCCTGAATTTGGCCCGACACACTAACCCGAGTTGCTCTGGGTTCCCATCCAGCTTGCCTTGATGCTTAAGTTCACTCAGCACATGGCCCTTGGGCTGGTCAACAGGGGCGGACAGGGCTTTGGCTCGCTTACCAACTTTGCCGTCCGGTACATCGAAGAGAACCTTGCTCAGACTATTATTGACCAAGGTGGATGGGTAAGTGAAGAATGTTGGCGGATACTTACAGTAGGTAAGCTCATGGTGTTGTTACCTAGTCATTGCTTGTCAAGTCAGGTCATAATTACATTTTCCCCAAAGTCTAGTCAAATCAGGCTGCAAGCCTTTTTCTCCTGAGTCAAGTCGCAAGTCATTTCTTCAAACCATCTGATGTCATAAGCGACAAGGTACTTGTACACTATTTCCAATGTCCTTGATTGATGGTGTGACCTGTGATGTATTGCAAAACAGGTCTGATGGACATAATCATTTTCTGTTAAGCCAAAACAAGTCACATCTTACATGTATGTGGAATAAACTTGTGACCTGAGTCTCTTAGTCTTGAAACCAGCAACTCATTTCAACGAGTGAATATGTCATGTACCATGTAAGGAGATGGAGAGGAGCATACATGTACCACAACATGGCCCGAAGGGGGTTTGCAAAAAGGAAGTAAACCTGTTATTGTTGGAAGTTCACAAGTTTGTTAAAGCTGCGTTTAGCTTGGTTACCCAAAAGGTAGGCCTATTTATGAATTGAAATAACAATGTGCATTTCCAGGCTTAAATGAACATTTCAGATCAGCTCAGATGCATGTCTCTAGCCTGTAGCTCATGATAATCCGCACCCATTTTCTTGATTGAGTCTTAAATAAACATTTAAGACAGACCAAGCACATTAATTCCTTTATTCATAAATACCTCAGACAGTCTCCCAGTCTCCCTATTCAACAGCGTGCAACTTGACCGTGTATTAACATTTGATAATGCTCGCTGAGAAGTGATGTCTGCATCACACGCTGGCGCCTGGACACGACAGTTTAATCGATTCTGATTGGTCAAGAGTCTGTGTGCACGCGGTTTGCCACATGCGCACCAAATGGAAAATTTGCACAATGAATATTCTATAAAATGGACTGGGGTGTTCAGGAAAATGAAAGTAACATTCTATTACAAAATCGCTGGAAATCATATGCATGTGTTGACCTCGTTTGACTCTCTAACTGAAAAGGTATTTATGAATGGGAATAAATATGTGCTTAGCCAATCTGAAACTAACGTTCAAGATCGGCTCATGAGACTGAATGCCGATAATGCCCTCGCCTACTGCTCGGGCATTAGTTGCCTCCATTCTCCTGAGCTGGTCATAAATCAGGGGTGAGATTTCTCAGCTTTTTTTGTTTTGGATTTCAGCTTTTTTTCCTCACTGGCTGCATACAAAAGTAGTGGAGATTTTCACAGTTCAGCCTCTTTCTGCCTTTTTTCAGCTGTTTTCAGCTATTTTTATCATTGGTCGATCTCATCCCTGAAAAATGCTCATTTAAGACCGACCAAGCACATATTTATTCCCTTATTAATGTGGTATTAGTTTGGAAGATATTAGTTGTTTCCATCGTTACATGACTGTCCTGAATATGCTAACACCTGTCAAGTTTGCCAATTTGAAATGCCAATATACATGTTCTGTTAGAACCTGTACCATTGCGTTGGGGACAGAATGGAAAAGATGCCTAGATACATTTGGTTATGGTTTTCTGTATCCTCTATGCAGATAATCCAGTTCATGTACAACTGCAGTAGCTATTGAGATTCAAAGTAATATCTGTTAAAACCAGTAGCAATTAGGTGATAAAGGGATTCAGGGTTGACATGGTTGATGAGCACACTCAGCAGTTCCTGGATGATGACATTCATTGTAGTAACGTGCCATTTTCTGAATACTTCCACTTCATGTCCTTCCTACCCAGGATGCAATGACAAATATCAACCTGGAGGACATCAACACTGAGATCCTAACTGAACTGTCATCTGGCACTGCCTCCCCCATCCCCCTCTCCTCCCAAGAAAGCCACGCCTCCCAATCCCAGGAGCCCATGTCGCCCGACGCCGGCACCCCGGTAGATTCCCCCAACTGGCACACTGACCAACAGGCCCACTTCACGTCTTCGGGGGAGGAGGGCCTGAACCAGCTTACTGCCCCTCCCCCGTCCACCTCGCCCGGGGAGATCACGCACCGTAGCCGTTCGGAGTCGCGACCCGAGGACCTGGCCAGTCTCTTCAAGGGAGAGGCGAGCGACCCTCCCCTCAGTCACTCCGTGTCTAGCCCTACCAATCTAGGAGACCGTCATCGCAGCCCTGTGGAGGGACTCGGCGGGACGTGCTCTGCGCCGGTTTTGTTTACCTTTGATGGCAGCGCTGCCGACGAAAGCCAAGTGTCCATGATGGATGTTGACAGTCAGCCATTGACAAGCTCTGGTGAATGCTTGACCGATGTCCGAGGTGGTGGTAGCGACAAAAGTAAGCAAGATAGCGATGGTGAGCAGAAAACAGGCATAGGAAAAGTGGCAGCAGCTGTCAAAGGAGCTCTCTTTGGTACAGGAAAAAATTGATGTGTCCACTATCTAATGTCTTAAATGTTGGAATGAAATATTGGATGAATTACTTTAATGTTACAAACATGGGATCCTTTGCCCTTCAAGAATGTTGGACCTGTCCTGCAGTCACAGGTCTTGGCAAGATTTTATTTTTTCACCCTGCCCATGTTTGAATTGCAAATGAAATATCTGTGCGATATAGACCATGAAGAATGTAGTCACCTTTTTATTTTTCAATATTTTAACGAATGTTATAGGTGCGTTTAAAAAATGTCAGCTGTCCTTGTTATTCATGTTTTATTTTGCCTGGACTAGTTGTTTTCCTGTTTATGATCACTTTTTTTCTACTCTCAAAGAACCATTCAGATTCCCCCTTTACCATAAATTTAGTGACCAGGCTCTTAATTTCCTCCCAGCATTTCCCCCAAAAGGCCCCATTAAGGGGCCTTGGATCATCAGGGTTATTCAGCAAACTTAACAACATATCTCACAACAAACACTTTAGAAGTATACCTTAAATAATATCCACAATATCCACTATTTCTTGAACTACTGAAACTACATGTGAGTAAATGTTGATATTTCATGCACCAAGTATTACTGTAAGTATGGTTTCAGCACATGAAACATTCATGAAACTTCACATGAAGAATAGTACAAATGTACAGTATGTTATACTATGGGTGTAATCAAACCGAATGTAGTTCGTCTGCTGATTGTCTCGCAGCAGGCTGAATTTCTTAATCGTTATCTTTGAGTGTTGGTCAGCATAGTGCCCCACAGATGTTATATGCTGTACAGGCTGGTGAGGAAATTCCAGCTTAGCGCATGGTGCGCTAAGACTCTAAGACTGAGGGCACAGCGCGCAAGATGTTTTGCGCATGCACACGTGTTTCCCTGCCAAAGGGCTGTCACCTACACTTAAAAACATACATCTGGTCTGGATAGGCTTCTATTCCCATCCAGGTAAATCAGACTAGAGATGCCGTGACTGTGGTGGGACCACACCAAACATGCTTTCTTACACATGTATATGTACATGTAGTTGATGTCTGAGTTTAGTGGGCAAGCCACCTATTGGTCAAAGAGGCATGCAGTGTGCGCTTATCACCTGTCCTCAAGCACACTGCCATCATAGCAATGCCATCTGTATGAGACATGTACTTACAGCATGCCAAAGTTTTTCTTTTCACACAACACACTGGGGTTACCAGATTTTGAAAAAAAGGCTGTAATCATGCATCTGAAGGATTTTTCTCTTCAAAGGGAAACCCGACATTTCAACAGTCTCCTGTCAAAACTGGCAATTAACCATTTTTCCAAAGGAAACGTGTTTTGTAATAGACATGGTCACTGCAGACCCCACACTCTTCAGTCTGGTGCAACAAATCAGTATGGTGCCTTGATGATTTGTCTATCATAATGTTCTGAATAATATGTACATATATGACAATTCGATAAAAGAAATATGCGTCAACCATGCATAGTCCTGAAGTCTTTAGTGTTGAAATATGCCTGGCCTTGGTCAGGAGGATTGTAGTACATGTACCGGTAGGACTGAATTATTCAAATCAATATCAGACAACTGATAATGTACATGTGTACTTAATGAACTGTCTGTTTACTGAAAGTTCACTTCCGAATCCAGTATTATTTTTTTCTTTTTAAGAGTTTTGTCCTTTTTGTAAATTTTTTTTGCCACAAAAGAAGCTGGTTATGAATACTTATACGATCGACCAACCCCTACAGACATAAAGGAATATTCCTTTTTATTTCTTTGTTTTTGATTTTCTGTTGCAGTTAACATGGCATATGTCTTGAATGTTTATTCAACACACATGGAGTCTATATTATCTCAGTATCTACCAAAGTAAAGTGTTACCCTTTTTTGGGCTGTCTTTCGTTTTTGAATTTGTACTCATATGTGTGTGGATGTTCGGAAGTTGAGCATTTTACTTAAAGTTGCAGCTATTTTTTTTAAATTTCAGTTGTGATTATTTTTGTAAAGGTATAATTGAAAATCTATAAATCCAATACGGTGTAATAGATATGTAATCGTAAACAACGTTTCAGAACAAATTAAAAGTTATCTGAGGGGTGATAAAGTAGAAGTTTAGTTTTGCTTTTTTGTATGCGTTCAGTAAAAGTTAAATTGTTGATTTTAAACTCCCCAGAGGTAAGGCAGAAATAAAGTGCACCTGTACTACCGTACAGCGCTGTGTTGAAAGGAATTTTTGGCATTAGACCTGCTGTCGTTAGAGGAATGATGTTTTTCCCCGATGGTAAACATTTGTGTTTGTTTAAGAAGTTTTTGTGGTCATTGACGTCAATACACCTGCAAAGTTATGCGGCATGCTGGTAATGAAAAGCATCTGATTTGTCATTTTTTTTAGCATTCTGCGAATCTCGGAAACATGTTCTTTGTGAAAAGGTTAAAAACACATTGAGTGCCCGAACTCACTCGAGCGAGTGTGTGAAATTATACGTTGTTCATGGCCGTAATATGTGCTTCATAGTACATGTAACGCCAACAAAACTTTAATGACAAAATAACATTTTTTCAACCTTTGCAAATGCTGGCATACTTTTTAATAATTAAGGGGCGCTGTTTTCCACTTTCTGTCGTTTCCTATACGGTATGACGTTTATTAGCATTTGCCTATGGGCCAATATTTACGCAAGAAGTCGTTATTTTCAGTGAATCAGTCAACCACATCCGAGGTTGTGTCTCTCCAGCACAAGTTCTATGGATCTGACTTGGGTTTAGTCCATGCCCTGTGGAAAAAAATGACAGTGGTTGGCGTGAGTAAATAAGCCATGTTTCAGGGGCCCAGATCAGTTTACTCCTCGAACTCGATGAGGGTAATAACCGTCATTTTTTCTGGTCATCTGCTCCACAACGTGGTAATGCCTTGGCAATGTCTTTGATGTTTTTTTTTTGCGCATGGGCGTCAGGGTTTGCTAAAAGCTAAGGGATAGCTTTGTTCCCTTGTTAAGTATTTTAAGCCTCCCAGATGTCCTCGAAGAAGCACAAATAGGACCAAAGTTCACCTGTACGGGTGTTTTCAACCCTTTCGTGTTCCGAGTAACGAAACCAGGAATCAAAGCAGTATATCTATGCATAAAAAGTAATAAAGAAAACTAGAATAGCCGGAACAGTTATATAATCGCCAGTGAAGACCGTCACGTGTTTGTGCATCTGCACAAAAATGGAATGACCCGTCACTTTACAGTCTTAATAAAGGAAACCAAGATTAATTAATCTGTTTCTTGGTTATTATTTTTTGTAAATGGTAAATCTAATGTTTCAGTATGATGTCTTCTTTCGCATGACACCAAGAAATCCATTTTTGTCACACATGACTGAGCACAAAGTGGTTTGATCGACCGTGTCTGAAATGGCTTTGCACCAGATCCATCACAGGTTTGCAAAGCGTGAAGTATCAAGCACTCTACCAAAATCATTAATTCAAAGACAACCACAGTTAAGGGTTTTTTATTATTATTATTTAATACGCTATTCATAGTACATTATATCATAGTGCTTACAATAATATAACAGGAAAAGGAAAGAGGACACAAGTATGAAAGATTATTAACAAATCCAAATATATAAGTTTTTACCAACTTTGAAAATTGGTTAACAGATTGTTCTGATATAAAGAGGGCGTTTATTCTATTCATTGGCTGCTGCGACACTGAAGGAACGATCACCAGCCTTGGTTTTACTTAATGGTACTGAAAGGCGTAATGTATCTTTACTAGAACGTAGGTTGGGTCTCGAGAATTATAAACATGTAAACAATCGTGAAAATAACCGCGGACTTGATCATGAAAGAACTTGAAAAAAAAACCAGTAACACTTTGAAAATGATTCTTTGTCTGAGAGAATGTGACTTCTGACTGCATAATGACATGCCTCTTTTGTACTATATTTTCTAACACGAGACAGGTTCCTCTGGCAACTGAAAGCGAACGGACTGGCATATATTCTTCTTGCCACATCCCAACCTGTCCTTCAGCATGCCCCCATTTTTTTCAACGCAAACTTCTGCCCTTGTTCTCGTCGCCTTAAAATGGTTAACATGCATTTTGGAGATTCTAGCGAACATGACTTAATTCTGATTAAAAAAAGCCATCTCTGGACAATACGAATTCAACATCAAAACAGCTATTTGCCGCAAAGCCATTTCTGACTTGGTCCATTAAACCAGTTCGTGCTCAGTAACCTGTGACGGAACTTTGAATTTCTTGTTGTCGTTTGAAAGAGGACATCACAATAAAACCATTTATCAAAATAACCGGTCACATTAAAGAAGCGAACAAATTCATCTCGGTTTCCTGCTGTTTAAGACACCCTGTATATTGACAGACCATCAACCGGTAAACGCTGAGGCTTTTGTCCAGTACATTTAGGCCTACCCGGCTTCTTCTTTGACATCGAAACCACTTGTCTGCTGTAATGTTCAAATTAAATGAATGATAGTTCAATCTTTGGGTTGATGTATGTGCATGTACATAGTTGGATGTTCCGGTAGCAATATGCGCGTGGAAGTTATTACGAAGCCGTCAACTTCAAATTAAGGGATTAAAAAATCAAGGAAGGGAGACGAAAGCCGAGACAACCCCGCCCTCCTGTACGGTTTGATACGGCGACATTTAATCCGAAGTAGAGGTTCTTCTCCTGCCAATAGAGATAGCTCTATATTTCACGATTAAAGGGTAACTTTGAATGTGTATAGTTACGCAACATAACGGTGGATTACAACACGCCAATCGTCAAAAAAAAACCTAGGTTGTGGAAACTCAAAGGAGAAAGGAAGAAGAGATTGATCTTGAAGGGAAATGATCTCGAGTAAAAAAAATAGCATTGTCGGATGAGCGAAAACATGCTCAACACATTTATTGCTGTTCCAGATTGTTAGCTTTGATGTGAAAACAGTGAGGTCAAGCACACAATTGGGCTCAATCCGAAATCATTTCCCGCACACGCAAAGCGGAGCAACACAAAATGAACGCCAAACAGAAACCCGATGTTGACTCCCACGTGAAATAGTTGAAGGCCGTTGATATGAAAGAACGCCAGCAAGTAAACTGCATTCGCAGTAAATAGTTCAGCATTCCCACGGATGTGGTAAAGTAATGCTTAATTATATATAAAACAGGTTTTGCCCTTACCCAACGTATATAAGGGCAAAACCTGTTATATATAATTAACATCTCCCCAACGCAAAAATACATCTTGAAAAAAAACGTAATGCTTCTCGTACCGTGATAAAAGAAACCCTTGGCAATAAAAAGCTTAACTTCAATACTCTTTTCATTAGTGTGCCCAGGTCACGGTGCCAAACAACTATGTACGTGTAAATCAAAATGTTCAAACCTTTGTTGAAGTCAGAGCCGGATGCAAAGCTTCACGAATCTAATCCTTTATATTTACATGTAGGCCTACTGTACATTGTACAGTGTATTGGTCGATCTGTCTGTGGGACACGCCCCCCACATCAGCCAAATAGGGAATGGGGAACAGAACTCTCTAAATTATTCAAATGCATCGTTTAACGTGGAGGACAGTCACTTGCAAGAATGTATTGAACCACTGCCATTACCTTTTTATTTCAATGCAAACTCTTTGTTCGTCTGATGATTTTAACTTGCCTTGATTGACAGACTTCTACTATACGGAGTCTGAACTGGCATAAATCAGCGAGATATATTTGCCACCTTCATTTTTGCGTTTTATTGCGAATATTGGTGCGACCCTGCTGATGGAAAATTACTTTAAGCCAACAACATAGAAAGCATTTGGGAATTGATACTTAAACCGATAACCTTTGAAATTAAATCCACAGAAATGAAGGCTGATACAAAAATGCTGAGGTGAAAATGTTCTTTAAATTTGTTCAACTGTCACTTTTCCCAAATAAATTACGATAGTGAAGTTTTCAGCCGATGAAGACCAACCCTCCTGCAGCTGAAGCTAAGATTTTCAATTTTTAATTGAAAGTAGCAATGCATGTTCCCGCTTTCGTTCATTATATTGGCTTAATGAAAATCGAGGTCCCCCGTGGAACATGTAAGCTAGGCCTAAAAGTTCTCAATTGCTCCATCCCTGTTGCCAGTAATGTTATGCAAATTTGTAGTTTTAAACTTAAAGACAATTCGGTTAGCAGCGACTGAGTACACTTGTATGTAGCATATATACGCCCGTAACAAAAAGAAAGTTAGGCCGTGTCCGAATCACTTCTTTACAGCCGGAAGTTACACACGACTTAATGGGAACTGGCCGCAGCCACTGCCATAGACACGTGCGTAATTTCCAGCCGTAGCCAAGTGATCAGCAGTCGGGTGTTTCACAAAAGTGCGCCTCCAAGAGTTTGCAACTCGTTGACCAATCACAGTGCGCGAAATCTGTCGACCCAACGCGCGTTTTGGATAGGGTCGACAGATTTCGCGCTCTATGATTGGCCAAACTCTTGGAGATGCACTATTCTGAAACACCCGTATTCCTGAAATAACAAACCCCTTCAGGCATCTTGGTTTTACTTTACGCAGCGCTTTTATGAAGAGTATGACGCAACAAGGCAATGTGGCTACGAAGGCAAAATCGCTTTAGAGATTTGAGTGGAAACATTCATAGAACTCAAGACGCATAAATTCACTCACCAATTCGAAAAATAAACCTATGTTCCGATTGTGTGTACATGTACATACCTCTATATCTTCGCAAGTTAAACTTATTACTCCAACTTACAGAAAACTAATGTCTATTTGACGGCCTTGATAGTTGCTTTTCTAAACTGATTATTCATGTCTGTGTTGTGGCGTTCAAAAGCTCCATGTCTTTGTGAAATTTTGTTTAAGTTAACCTTAGGGTCGTACTTGCACTTATTGTCCCAACAAAATACATTGTACATTGATAAAAATCCTACGGTACTATTGAACGTGCTTCGTTTACAAAAACTAGTACACAAGTAAAATAACCTGGCGTTAAAAGAAAAATGGTCAATTAGTATACATATACACTATTAGTGCCTGATGTATACACGTACAGTTAGGAAGCAAGAAACAATACATTCAAAAGCTCAATGTAATATTTTGTAATATTTTCTACAAACTGATTTTCGGGGTAGGACTTGCACTGACTATTCTAACAAAATACATCTACTTGTATATCGATTAACAAATATGATGGACTTAATTTTAAAGAAATTAAAGTTCAAATAAAAAGGAGATGGTAAATTAAAATAAGGAAAGTTGTCAGGTCAGTGTACAAAATTAGTAGGTATACACATACGCTTATGTGCAGTACGAAATTTCTTAAGCCATAAATAACATTAATTGATAGATGAATAAATACGAATGCAGCACTTTACTCTTTCGTGAAGAAAACAAAGTGATGCATTTCTGTTTATGAAATATACAGTTAATTATCAATTCTCTCCGAACATGGACATTGGAAGCTTTTCTTTCATACTCTTGGACCAATCAGCTGCAAAGAATTATTAAACTGAAGAATAAATAGGCTCACTTCTTGGCCGTAAGATATACACTTTTGAAACATTCTCAGTGAACACATTTGTAATTATCCAGGCATCCAAACCTCGATCATATTAAAGATCAAGAATGTGAACTCCACTTGGGAAAGAGTTGACTGTGCGGGGATCCTCGCCTGCAGCGCCTGGTAGACAGCAAAAGTAGCGGCTGGCACGTTATGGCAAATTCCCCAGTGAGCATTCGTACATTTGTACATGTAACCCTTTCAATAAACCCGGGACAGTCTCCTGCGCGTGTGCTTCGTGAAGCTATCGTTGATGGAACTGTCGCCCGAGTAAAGTACTCGTAGAAAGTAACCCACTCAAATAGACTCTTTCAGAGTGTTTTCGCGGATATAACGGAATTACCGAACACTTGTAAAAACAACTGGTACGTACATGCGATTATGGATCAGTTTACAAAATATGTGAACGTGTTTCCTCTCCAGGATCAAATCGCCTAATCTGTTGCCAAGTGCATTTTGAACAAATACATCTGTGAGCACGGTATCTCAGAAACCCTTTACACTGACCTTGACCGTCAACTGACATACCTTTGAAAAGAGGGTGGTACTCCTACATATCGATCATGCCTGGATTTGTTATGACAACTGATAATATTCATGGTGTATGGTAAAACGAACGTATGCAATATTGTTATCAGAATAAGTCTGCACGTAAATCAGTCATGAATTATTCGTTAGCAATACATACAGCCTTAACGATTTCCGATTAATGGTGGTAAAAATGTATGTACATGTATAATTATATACAATCAAATTTCGATGTATTTAAGCACGGTTATTGATATGGCTTTGGTCATAGCAAGGCAATTTTGCTTCGCTCAGCAGCCTAGTCGAAATGTAAAAGTTGTGGATTAAAGCAAAACTGTAGAGTGTATTACTGAATCACAAGGATAATTTTTTTATTTTTTTTTTATTAAAGCTTGTTCTTAAACTAATTTTTGTTTGGAGATTCGAATTACTGAATTGGAAATGGTCAAACATTGTTTTAAAAAAATCGATTATCAACTTCCTTTTCTCCACCATAATATTAAAGTTAGAGAGCACCGAAAAAACTTTAGACCCAGCGATCATTTTGGAATTTTTCTGTAACAAATAAATGCATAAAAGATCAGCGCAATAGGCATTCTGTCCCCTGGGGATGAAAACGGTGCATGTACCTCTAATTGTCGTCGATGGTGTGTCATGCAAATGATCTTCGTACACAGTTCATTCACTGGTTGTTTGTTCAGTCCATCAGTTCTTAAAAAGTCCCATCCAGCGTGCCTTTCTCTTCGGTTTGCGTTCAACCGCAGAGGGCAGTTGTTCTTTCTCCAAACGAGATTCTGAGATGTTAGCTTCCTTTGAGTCATCCTGTTCCTTTTCTTGCTTCGGTTTGTTGGAAGGAGGTACGGCGTACTCGCTGCTCTGTAGAGCCCCGTCCATCGGCTGGTAGTATTCACTTAACGAGCCCTCGGAATCTGACCAGACGATCTTCTTGGTGACCTTTGACGGCGCCTTCGTGACTTTTGATGGCGCTTGGAGTTGGTCAGATTTCACCTTAGTCATGTCTATGTAACCTTTGATCTCCCCATCGACATCCGGGAGCTCTAGGTAGGAGGTCTCGGAGGTGGAAGAAGACATGCGAACTGACCGTACGGCTTTCGAAGTTTTATCAGCAGGTCGCCAGTCGGGATCGGGCCCTTGATAGGACTCATTCTCGGAGCTGATGTCGGCACCGTAGTTGTACGAACCCTGGTCCGGTTCCAGTGTGTGGTACACAGGGTTCTTGCCGTTGGCGGCGGAATAAGGCTCCCTGTAGGACTCCTCATTTGAGGATAAATCCGCCCTTTCTGGATCACAAGCAGTTGGGGCAGGCATGGGTGCTCTTGAAGACACGGTAGCACGGGACTGAGGGCGTGTGGGACCTTTTCCTCCGGCCTTGGTGTCTGGGGACGTTTTGTAGATAGCATCTCCCATACCGTCATCCGAGGTTCCAGCAGCAGGAGGCACACTATAGCTTGGGCAATGTGCGTCAGTGCTGCTATCGCTGCTCATTGTCCCCGATCGGTGATGGTTGAGTGATGCCGCAGAATGTCTGCTGGGTACGGTACCCAAAGGCATGTACGACGCGCTCTCCCCTATCAAGGAATCCTGTCGCTGAGCCGGTTTGCCGTGGTCGGTCGAAAGCATGCTTCCCTCTCCATATATGCCGCTGTCGCCCATCATGTCGTCCATGTCGAAGGTGGTAGATTTCTTCCTTGTCGAGCGGTTCTCTGAGTTTGCCTTCATGGAGGATTTCAATAGCTTAGGAGCGTACCTGGACGAATTGGGCGTCTTCTTTAGGGCTTGATACGTTTGTCTCGGCGGAGGAGAGTCTTTGGTTGTCTCGTTGAGGTCCATATACGAAGATCTCTCGACTGCACTGGGTTGCTGCATGGGAAGATGACCGATGGTCCCGATGCTTCCCTCGTTGGAACTGTTCCTCGATTTTGATGCTGGCCCAGTCGTGGAATTTCCATTTTGCCTGCTGCTCTTTGGTTGTGATGAAGACGCAGACTTTGCCCTTGGCTTGGAACGGGTATTCGGTGTCACGTAGGAGTCGCTGTCCGTGAGATGTATGTTTTGGAGAGAGACAGCCTTACGTGGTTTCTTCTGAGATTTTACTTTCCCCAGGGTATCCGATAGCAGCTCGGTATAAGTCTGCGGTCTCGTTGTGGCGGTATCCAGAGAATCATCCCCAGGCGGTGGAAGATAGAACCAGGACTGGCGTCTTTGGTCCCTCAGTTGTGTCTCCGACCTCATGGACCAGTTTGAAGAATTGCTGTTAAGTGACGCAGGCCAAGTCAGAACGCTTTCTCTCTTGGAGCGCAGCGTCGGCCCCCTGCCGACGTCCCTTAATGATTCCTGGTCTGGCTCACCTTTTCTGGAAGCGTTAAGTTGGGAGGTCAGCCTATTGACTCTCATGAGAAGCCGGACAATGAAGGCGCACAGGGTAAAGTTAACAACAACTGTGAAGAGGAAAGCCGCAAACCACGGAACGCAGATTCGTGAAGTTGCATGAAATGATTGGGTAGGTAGAACATGTGGTGACTCGTTCAGAACAATGGTACTGCGCGACTCCACGTAAGTGTCTCGGTAAGGGACTCGACAGACCACGCTGGTCATATTGTCTCCCCGTTGAACATTACGGATCGTTAGGATCGCGCCGCCATCCATTTCCTCCAATCTGTGCGGGTCGATTTTTGGGATGGTTTCCCAACTCAAAGTGGGCACCGCTGGGTCCGAGCTGCACAGGAAGTGAATGTCGTCTCCCAGGTTCACCCGCTCCAGACTGCGCACGACCTTCACAATTGGCCAGTCCATGATCCGCAGCGGTCCCAGAGAGCAGGTTCGGTCGGATTCTGGGTACGCCGGGCTGGTCACTCGGCAAACGTACGTGGCGCCCTGGAGATCATGCGCTACTGCCAACTGGAGTTCAGACACCATCATACTAGGAGATTCGACCGTGTGGTACACGGGCTTGGGAAAGGGGCCATCTTCCGTCACCCACATGGCACTGATTTGGGGGTTACCGATTTCAGAGACGCAGGTTACCGTCAACTCTGTCCCCGTGAGAAGAGTTTGGCTGCCGTTCAGCGAGCAGTACGGATAGCTGCTTGACGGGAAGTATAGCACCGATATGACAACAGTCTCCGACGCCATTGCCGAGTAACCGTACTCGTTTTCTTGAAGAACCTGGCACTCGTAGCGGCCGTCGTCGTCTCTGGTGACTTCACTGATGGTCAGGGTGTAGCTGGTCAACATCCCCGCGGTGATGTTCACACTGGTCATGTCCAGCTCGAACCGGGAAGACATCATCTGGCCCATGGTGTCTCCCCAGGTTATGGACCGCTGGTCTTTGCTCCACATTATGACTTGGGATTGATTCATGCTGCGGACTCGGCAAATCAGCGATGTGGAGTGACCCTCCATTGGGTGACTCTGCGACGCGCTGGCTTCCAACGTGACATCACCATTTACCGGATGATAACTGTAGAACAAGAGAACACCAACGAAAACACAGTACGGGAACAAGAGACCCGCTTTCTTGTCAAACATGAAAAATGTAAATGTTGGAATCATGGCAAGCCTCCAGAAATGGCAATGCGTCGTGACTCCGGTAGTTATAGACGCACAATGGCAACAATGTCAGGGCTGACCAATCGACGTAACATGCAAACACCTTCACACCTACAGACTTCGAGGAGACCCCGGCCTTGACTACCCGTTGTCTGCCAGTGAATCACGCTGTTGTCTGATGGACTGCTTTTGTTTCTCGTCATCGAGATTGTTAAATAAATAACTTGGCAGATAGCGTCCTAGGCGTCGTGGCCTTCTTCGTCGTGTTGCAGAAGCTAAAATGGCCAAAAATATCTGTGAAATTGAAAAGGAGAAACCATTAATTTTCCCTTTACATCAGCTTTCAACTTGGAGTTTGTCCATTCAACAATTAAAAAGTCACCCCTACACCAAATCAATCGTTTTGACCAGTGACAAAAGTTGAGCTCAAAGCAAGGACGTACACATCTTTAAAAATTAGTGAACGACAATGATGTAAGAAGTTGAAATCATTGACATTATACCCGTGCCAGTTTACCTACATGTTCGTGCTGGCACTTACTGAGCACCCGACTATAGAGGGGCTTTGTATCATTTGTAAATTGTTTGGATATGTTGCACTTGTTTCCTGTTGTTTTTCATTTATTATAGTGTATATTGTATTTGATAAACGGGGAAAGAAAAGACGTGGCAGCATTGCAGTCGCTTAAACATACTTTTCCGATGTTTAAACTTTAGAAACCTAGAACTGAACAAATTCATAAAGATCGAAGAAACGAGAATTTTTTTTAAATAGTTGTACCGTTTACTAATTTTTGAAAATATATGGAGATTTAGATAGTAACTGGAGACTTCTTTATGAAACAAGGTCAGGGAGTCTGAAACTCGACCATGAATTCATAAAATTAGATTTGAAAAAGTTAACAAAGGAACTATCGCATTCTTCCTCGAAGGCAGTTTATCATTTAAAACAAGGATTGAATCAAAGCCACTTTCTTCTTATAGGTAGTGTCCATCAACGAAATGTAATTATCTTTCCTTACATGTTACTTGGATAGTATTTAATCCAAACTTTCTCATAGACTCTAATCTTCTTTAATGCGATTAACTCCAAAGCTGGCTGCAACTGTGCCTTCGCGACCCCTTTCGTTAAACACCCGTACAATTGCAATAACCTTCTTATAAAAGGGGATGTTGGGTCATCTGAAGAAAGTAGTCCAAAGCTTTGTCAACTGCACTAAATGTCTAAGTACATGTACCCGTGCAAGAAAATTATACATGTTGTATATGTATTCCAATAAACAGCAGACATGAAATCGTGTGCTCTTCGAGAAAAAAGTCTTTGACATCAGGAGTGCGGAAAAAATTAAGGAACTAATCCTGCCAAATTTACCGGTACTCATTCTTCTGTATACGTTATTCTCTAGTACATGTATTTTCTTTATAGAAATCGTGTAGTTCTGAGTTTTTGCAAGACAAGCTTGAGGTTTAGGTTTCAATTCTGAAGCAGCTTTCTGCATGGTATTTTTCTCCAAAGTGTAAAGCCATGTGATTTCAGTTTAAAGGAAAGAATAATGGAAAGACTAGCCATTCAGCCCGGCAGAAAGTGGGATGACAAGGAGAAAATATACATGTATTTAACAATATAAACTATGTACCCGAATCTCTCTTCTGAGATATGTAAGCATGTGTCCTTGTACTTCGTGAATGACCATTTTCATTTTCATAAATGTTTACTTCATCACTCAGTCTGATAATCCCAAATATTGGCCTTGAATCCTTTATGACTCTCTGAGAGAATGAAATGTTGACAGCTGCCTGAGTGACAGTGAAACTGTTACGTTGTCATGGATGCAGAGTTTAGTCATACGTCAGCCCTTGTTTGCAAAGTGCATTAAATACATATGTTGAGACAAGTTGTCCACAACAGAGATTAGAAAAGGTGGAAGAACTTTTGGAGTTTCCAAATCGGACAGATTTTTTTTATTTCGACACCTCCCACACGATCAACAGAATTTCTTAATTTTTGTGCAGAAACAAATTTTATCCGTATTTTTCCTAAGAGTATGTGGCCATAATTCAACCGGAAATCAAATGAAAGTGTATACACACAATGGGTACATATTCATTTCCAGGTTTATCCCAAAAGGTAATCCGAAATAATGGGGAATGTGACCCAGCGGTGTTTACATACACGTAATGACCGGTTATAATTATATTCATGTACTTAAAATGCATGTGGAATTTGGCTAAGACTTGTTGGAATATGTAACTGAGGCTTTTTAATACTAACATTTTATTCCATCTTGTTAGCAGTAAGTTGGAACTCTTAATCTACATGCATGTGACTCACATTTATGCTGATTATTCGATTCGAATAATACAAGTTGCCAAAACTGTTTCGTATAAGGTGTAAGTTTCCACTAGTGTCCCGGGAATATATGACTTGTATAGATCTACGGAAACCTACGAGGTATAGTCCCACTTGACATACACATGTAGATATGAAATAGTCCACCCTGGCCCAGACGAGATAAACCACTTTTTCTGTTGGTTGAAATTTATTTCTGTAGGGAACAAAAGCTATTACCCGAACAAAAAACATCTAAGTCGCTAGATGTTTGCAATGAGCGAGCTGCACACTTTTGGGTCAGGGTGCACTGTGACAAATTATTGACTTTGACAAAACGATTTCAGTGAAACTTCACAGCGGCAGCAACTTTGGCAAAACGTATTGTGAAAATCTGCGGTGTCCTGGCGCCAACGTTTTACCACATACACCCACAGTTAGGGCTAGTCACAGCAAGGATCCTCCAACGACCAGGAATTTTGGACCTCTGATTTCGTATGGCCTGACTTAAAATACTTTTATTTCATAAACATTCAGAAATCCGAATTGCGGCTGGATATGTACCGATTTTTGCCAGTGTCTTTCTGTGGTTTCTACTTTAATCCAAAATCATTTCAAGACCAGCTTATACAGCTCTACGAATCGATAGTGTTTTGGAGATAAATGGATGAATATGGAAACAAATGTACACCGCGTACATGTAACTGCTCATGTACATACCTCCATGTTTACAAAATTACTGCTTACCGCTACCGACGTTATTAAAGGAACTGAGTGGCTCAACTTACCGTCGGATCTGAGATGATTTTTTTTGCCGAGAGCTCTAGTGGTTCATCTTCATTAAAATGACTGAAGCGATGATGCCTCTTTTCATCGAATCTCTTTTCTGGCGCAAATAATTTACATCATTAACATCTCCTCCGATGAGTCCTCAGCGGACATTGTAATGGCGGACATCCGCTCGTTACATGTACATGTACTTTAACAAAACAGAAAAAAGGTCTTTACTCTAGGGCCAAGATTCACTCCTAAAACTGATATGCGTGGGCTTACTTCCCAGCGTCTCTGCCAAGGAGTTCGATGCTAGCTTGCCCCAGAATGTTTCACGCCCGAACTCTTCTTCAAAACGTCTCTCCTGAGCGTCACATGAGATCGGGTGTTGCTTTGACACGAAAACTTTCAACCAGTTTTGGGCGCAGCAGCTCAAACTAGCATGCATCTGTTTATCAATGCTTTGCCTGGTTAACAAGAATGCCCAAACTCTCGTCTACACGGTCAGTGAGTTTGAATAGTATTCCCAGACGGGAATGGTTTAGCCGGATCCATAACAATGGGACCCGAGAATATGCCTAGTCTTTGTTGGTTCAACCGGCTCATACAATAGTCCAGCCCCTATAAAAGAGAAGGGTTGTTTTTTACTGGGCCAGGCTAGATTGATGTGTCATGGTGTGAACATTTTGCATGTGCCTACACGCTGAGAGAATGTGCCAGGGACTTTTCGACCCCATCTGTACTTACTAATTATGCATTGCCATTACAGCTAACCAAATTTTAAAAATACCATGGCCTCTCCTGATTTGACCCAAAGATACGTCTGAAAGAGCCTTAATAAACGGAATTACAAGTTTAAAGATGACTGCATAAATTCATCTCTATACACGCAGTGCCCCCACAGTTAAGATTTGGATAGATTTGCTTTTCATTGTGTACATTTCACGCTGAAAGGGCCTTGAAGACACAGTTGGGCCTGCTCGGCCGAAGAAGGAACTAGACAGAGTTGGGACAATGAAAGCACTTGAAGCATAACAAAAGAAACGTGACTGGCAAAGGAATCAAACTTCATACCCATATTTAAAGATACAAATTTGTCTTCAGCAGGTTTTGAAAAGAGCATTTAAGTTAAGACAATCTCGATGATAACACCCATTTATTTTATTTTCCTTTACAGCAGCAATAACATGAAAACGTAAGTACGTTTTAAATTCGGAGGCTGTGGGAGAATGACCTTGTAACGTCTCGTCGGCGTTTGAACAAACCTAGCGTTTTTGTCAGGACATGAAAGACGATTTAGTTCACATTAATTTCGGGTAAGTCCCAGAGTGTATGTCGCAATTTTTACCGAAATGTCAATGTACATGATGTCGTGTTTCTTTTCTGTGCTTCATGCAGAATCGGGACTTTCACAATTTCGCAAGAAAAGTCGATCGTGGTTGCGGAAAGGGCAGTTTATTCTCTGATAAAGTGCATCAGGGAATTCCCTTCAAGTACAGCTAACCCAACCATAAACTAACACGTGAAAGCCTGATGAACCCTGATCTGTGGTGCATCACGATACCAAGTGACAATGGGCCATTTTTGGCAATGTCTGTACTTTTGCTCCGGGGAGATGTTAATCTGTTACAGCTTTGCCCTTATACCGACGTGTCGTCTTAAACACTGTATTTTGTGCTTGTCCGAGAGCTAATGAAACGGTTGTATTGATATGGAGTGTCTTTGCATGCATACAGAGTTTCAGGAAAAACCGAGCGTGGCACTGCCGAGGTTTTTTTTTTTAGGTGGGGGGGGGGTCGCGGGTGTGAGTTTGGCCAAGATAGCCCGGCTCTTTGAGGGTTAATCAGGTGGTGAAATGTGGAAGGTGGTAACTCATACAAAACGGTTCTGGAACAGTTTTTGTTCCGTCCAGTTTTGACAATGGTGTTGAAAGCGTACACTAAAGTTGGCCCTTGATGGCGCACTTCTAGAACCTTCAAATAGGAAAAGAAATAGCGTTCAAAAGTGTTAGAATCCGCATTTTTTATTTATTCGTTTACTTTTTAATTAAAAATATGCTCTATAGAACCAACAATGCCTAATATAAGATTTGAAACTTTTCATGGTGGAGATAGCAGGGAAACTAGATAGGTTTGCAGTGGCGCCATGGATATAATTATGATGTGGGGTTTTAAAAAGAACCGATGGCACTCAACATTTCGGACAGTATGCTTTGTCCGTCGTATGGAGACTGCCGAGGGACCACTGATGAGGCAGCTTATATGGTGTGTATAGAGGGACCTCCATACCAGACTCAATGAACACAAAGCCCATGGCGGGAAAGGGGAAACGACAAGTCTGCCATCACCAAGCACTCCCACATCGAAGACCCCATTCACTCAAAATGAGATATGAATATGTATATGGTGCCATCGCAAACCTATCTAGTTTAATACATAATATGCAAGAGAAATATCGTTCGAAAAATTGACCTCATATATTCCTCTTAAAATCTGAGACAATACTTAACCAGTGTTATAAATTTGTGCTTTTGCAATAAGGAATCATATTATTAAGCATGATAGGGGGCTAAGCGTGGTCCCATGTAAAATCCCCACAGGCGGGCCGCGCGAGGGAGCTCAGTGGTCGTTTAACGTTCAGGCTCGATCTGTTTCGATAGCGATGGTTGTGCACCGGCATCTTGATGACATCTTTTCGCCGTTCCGGTTCCGCTGCATCTGTGATGGCTTTTCGGCGTAGCATACTAGCACAACGTGTACATTTTTTTCCACGGAGCACTGAGAGGGCATTAATAAGTCAGGTGTAAAAGTGATAATCCAATTAACTTTTTGAGGGATTGAAGAAAGCCAACGAAGAACCACCCCAAAGAGAATAAAATTTTAACGTAGTAAAATTATCTTTTCCATTTTTTCCTCTTCAGGCACTAACTAAACTTGACACTGAAATAAGATACAGGTAATGCATTTATACAAGTTATTCCCCGTCCTGCTTTTTTTTCGAAGAGCATTGTTTCCTGACCACTTCTCCGAAAGCTGCGATACGCGTACGACGTCGATGCTTCGCTTTGGGAATTGCTTGCGTAGCATTGGCCAGTAAGTGCCGATAGAGGGGGTACTTCAAATAGCTGCTGTGCACCTGGTAAGTTCGAGAAAGTCGAGTGAACGTGATTCAGTTTTATCGCACTATTCAGTTTGTAGGCTGTCACATAACTTTAGACTGCATTCCCTACGCTCAGTTTCTCAATGTGTTGTAACAGTGGGGGATGTATTGTATTTATTTGTTGTGCAGGAGTTATTTTCACCTTTCATCTCCACGGTTTGTGTACAGCCTGCAAAAATATTGCAGCAGCGAGCAAATTTTCACATATACATAGAGTGCGCCCTCTTCTGAGCAATACCAGCATGGCTCCTTCGCGTATAAACTTCGCAGATGTGACTTGAACTTATTATCCCAATTGAGACCAGGGGCTGTCTCATTTGGTACAGGTGAATATCTGAAAATTTCCTGTCAACATGGTGAAAACCAGGGATGCCAAATTCCAGTGGTAAAGGTGCAAAACAATTTAAATTTATTCATAGAAAGTTATTGATTTCCCTCTATGAAATTCCAGTTTTCTCCCAAAAATTTAAGTTCCGCCTTTTTATAATTTGGTTTTGGTGCTGTTTCAATGGCATTTTGTTAAATTGTGTCTGTTGGAATACATCTGTTGGCAAGTCTTGACTTGATTCAGCACATCAGCCACTCTGGATTTCAGAATGTTTACATTTTTTCGAGAAAGTTTGGGTAAATGTTGAGTTTCCAGCAACTCTGAGCTAACGGCTAATTCCCACATCTTCTCCCATACATTTCCTTCACTGTGAAGTCTCGTCAATGCGTTCACAGTTCTCAGTCTGAACACACACAGGGACTCCAGCATCTCCTTGTGGAAGTGGCCGTACCTCTCCAGGAGACGGTAGCTGTGGATGAAGCTCAGCTCGTTGTCAAGGAAATACAGCTGGCCGGTCACCACTGATCGCTCCAGGTTGTGAACAGGACTGTCCATAATGAAACTGTTCCATTGCTGATTGACGAACATGTTCACCATTCTGTCCATGTTCCCGGTCAGGTAGTCCAAGACAATCATGTCTGACCACTGGGCAAGCTGGGATACCTGGGACCTGCTTTCACTGAGGGTGTCGAGGGGATGTAGACGCCTTTCAGGTTTCTGGAAGATCTTGGGCAAAAAGGCAGGAACCAGATTTGGAATCCACTGAGTGAAGATGACTTGATGCCCGTCCAGCCAATTAGCAATGGTCATGTTTGTCCCCACAGCATCCCACTGGTTGCCAGAGGCATTTATAATGCCAACTGCAGTTGGTGGAAGGTTTCTGATATGTAGGACCTGTGACAGGGAGTAAGCGTATATTTCACCCTGTATGAGATCAAGGCTGTTGCGGTAGCGACAACACACTTGGCGGCCATCTTGAAAGGTCAAGAGTCGGTTTTGAGAATGCCCACATCCGGGCACCAATCTAAGAACTGGAGTTTGTCTGGTCATTTTTGCTAAATCCGTGGCAGTGGTTTGCATAAGATCTCTTTGCAGAGATGCCTCGGTTGATTTACTCCAGAATATTCCATCAATCCAACATGGAGTTGAATTCCTGTCTAGTCCGTCGTCAGACAGGTTTGTCCATCTGACGGTGGCTCTTGGTTTTGAGGGCGAGACGGGAGTTCTTGCAGTCAGTCCTTTTGTTTCTTGAGGTTTTCTCGGAGAGGTTTCACTGTCTTTTGTGGCATCATCCTGGGGAATTAATGTCTCGAGTTTGCTCCCTTCCTTCTGGGTTTTCTCCATGTTAATGGAATACCTTCTACGCGACGTGGGTGAGTGCTCGTGAGATGGAAAAATTGCGGTCGCCACAAACCATATTGCAAGGAGACCAGTCACCAGAAGAAACTGTGGGAGACAGGACACCATACTCCCACGAGCACATCGCTTTAGTGAACAGGGACGCATTGCGTATGTTAACCCTCAACAGAGTCGAAGAGCCTTTTCGTGGTCAGTTGTGTTGTTTCATGCACGTGGGATCCGAGATTGTGCAGCCCGTAATTTATGCATATCAACAGATTTAGTATATTACACTTTACAGGACCTTAATTTAAAGTTTGTGACCTCTGAAGTTTCTTTTAAAAAGTCGCAATCAATGGGTTGTGATCGGCAAGACACATCATCAGATAATGATCACTTTATAAGGAAGTAACACATTATTCTCGCAAAGAAAAGGTTCCAACCTGCTCCAAAGGCAGGATTTTGCAATGGTGAGTCGCATCACATTGGCTTTGCAGCGTGGCTGTAATTTACCTCCAGATCAACCCATTAAACCTTTGGCAGACTGTTCATCTGTAGCTCAAATCAGATTATCAACAGATTATCAGCTGTTTTATTTTTTGTCTTGTTTTCCTGTTTGGTGACGTGGTTGGCTGGTTGTTTGGCCGAATGCATTTTACAAGAAAAACCAGTGTTCATGCAAAAATAGCCCCCACTGTTGGCTCTGCTTCACTGATTAGAGAAGTCAGCTTAAATAACAAACGGGGATCATCCTCGGCTGTCTTGATAGAAGCATGGAGGTTGTTCTTTATACGTGGATGATTTCTTCCTGGGTCACCCAAGGTCATTGTCTCTACAAAACTCTTTGCCTTGCGGTCGCAGTGTAATCCATGGATTATGAGCTCCTACCAATCCTCTGCGGTATGTCGTCTATCGATTTTGTGTCTGGTGTCTTCCGTCGCTGCCTTCGTTTTTCCCTCCGTTATTCTTTACCAAATGTATGGGATCGAGGATTCACCATGGAGCCATAAAGTGATCTGATTTGATGGGATGGATACTGTGCATTAAGGGAGCGTTGGGCGAAGGATCCAACACTCGTTACTTCACGAAGGTCTTGGAAAAAACCATACTTGGTACATGGAAAAGTCGTCGGTGGCAGCCTTAGTCTTGGTGTATCCGACGGTGGTCTGCTGAATCGTGGCTGAATAGTGGGAATCTGTAATCATCAAAGACAAATAATGGTACACGGTTCAGTATGAATTTCTCTCTACAGACATGTTGTCATTGTCAACTCATACCAAATCGGGCAAAAAGGGAGCAAAATTTCATGCATGGTTTCCACCTCAGTCATTACCTTTTGGGATCTGCATTCCACGCAATTTAAAGCCCGGCTTAATCTTAAAGGATCCAGGAAATTAATTTTTCTCAGAATCACTTTTTGTGTATCTCTGTACTCTTCTTCCATGTATGAAGACTGTTTGACATCTTTTTTGAGTTATGTGAACTGAACAGTGCACTTTTTCAAACATTAAAATTGACCAAGCATTTCTGGACAAGTTAGGGCGCTTTTGCTTTGATGTAAATCCAGAAAGACATGGTTCAGGTAGCATGTTTTCATGTTCAAATTGCGAACCCCAAATTTGCTATCTGAGAACATTTCTGTGGAAGGGATTTTGCTGGATTATTGCCATATAATTACACGAACACAGCAATAAATTGCCAAAGAACATGAAATCTGCATAGCAGTGGTTTACAAAATCTAGAGATTTTCTGTGCACAAATCGGCGCAGCAATGAGATTCAGTGCCTTGGATGACATCATAGTTGAGCTCATAAATATGCAAATAACATTAGCATTAAAACCAATAAAGCATCAAAATATGGGTTAAAATAGCAAAACAAAAATTTAGAATAAGGTTAGGCCTAATTGAAATCCAAAGATGCAATTTCAAGGGGTTTTAGTAAAATTTATAAAAATATTTATATTTCTATTTCCTGATTCCTTTAAACTTTTGCCTTTACATGTATTTCCTGTTTCTTTATTATTCCACTGTATCATTTGTTGTTGTAGGCTACTTTGGTTCTGTCAAATTTAAAATTGACAATGGCAGTCATTTTCTTTTTTTTTTTTTGGAGAAACCTCCAAGGACCACATCCAAATACACCTCTACCACCTTATCAATACCTTTACATCAAGTAACTGAAAGACGATACCTTGTTAACACGAGGCCCATTGGTTAGTTAAGTCTACATGCCCCTCCAGAGAATCAATTAAATTTCGAATTTTTATTTCCTCGAGGTTAAAAGATAACATCAACATGGTTCCATTGAATATATGCATCTTTTTTTTGCTGGTACGTGTGTTCATTCATTGAACTCCGATTCTGTCACAAATGACATTTGTAGAATTCAACAAACAATGAGATGCTTTGCTGTTTTGTTCCTTTTGTGTCGTTTTGTTGTTTCGTTATGCTTTTGCTGTTTGGTTTGTTGTTGTTTTTTCGGTTTTTTTGGTGGTTATTTTGGTGTGGGGGTGGCTGTGCAATTTTTTATGGTAGAAAACTACGATTTCAAGCAACAACTGATATGCAGTTATTTTGTGGTCTTTATCCAAATTTCTGACCAGATCACAGGACTGATGATAGATACTGATTTAGGGTAACAATTTGAGCAGAGCAATGCATTGAAAGAAACCGGAAATTTAGAGGTTGTTTGACGGATCATTGTAAACCGTTCGTGCGTAGGTTGTCAATTATTACTGGGTGGTTTCACAGCGGTATATATCCAAATTGCTTCGAAGATGTAAACCGTAAATATATAGAATTCGTAAAAGGAAATGACTAGGCGATTTTCAGCTTGAACGTAAGAATAAGCCGAACACAGCAAGTTTTGAAATATTGCATGCATTATTTACATAGTTTCATCAACATTTGTCACTTATGTACATGTATAACATAAATTGTTATGGAGGGTCCGTCACGTTAGCATGACTTTCGGCAGTGTTTAAAAATTTTTCAGAGTGTGTCAGTATTCCAAACATTGTATACATGTGAATAGGCATGCAGGCTTTAGTTTAAGTGAAACAGTATAGGGGCACGTCATGCTCTGACGAAGTTGGTTTTCCCTTTTGCTGTCCAACGTGTAGAACAAATTTATCCATCAGTTTGGGCATTGAGATAAATGTGAATCACAATTCAAGAACAGATATCTGTAGTTGATAGGCTCAATGATGTGCGTCAGTTTCGGCGTGCTCAAGACATGGCAAAAATACCCCCACTACAGGGAAACACTGAACATGACGGTAACTTACTGAACCCCTTAACTATGTTTTGTATATGTAGTAAATGTCAGCAGCACGAATAATGTAATTTGACTTACCAGCTTGCTCCTTCCCTTGTGAAAGGGAGTGTTATCTTGCACCAGGACGATTGAAGTCGGACAAGACTATTAAGCTGCAGTGGACACCTATAGGACTGTCAGAGTGAGGCATGTCGCCGAAACACCCTGTGTCGTTTTCAAGTTCTTCTGACGGGATGACGATGACATCTGCGTCTAAGGAAGACTGACTATGTCGAAGATGCCATCACTGAAGTAAGTGTTATCTCTGTTTACCACAACGTGACCATCAGCGACATGTTCCATACCTCGGCAGTCTTGCCTTACAAACCGTAATAGAACTAGACATCTGACTGAAAGAAAAAACACTGTCACGTTACGGGTTGTTTGGACACCGTGGTTTGGCCGCAAACTCCGGGACTTGCAGTATTTCACAACAGTTACAATCAATGTTGGATTTACTGCTGTCTAATCACGTGGCGACCCGGCCGATTACCTCTATTGTCTAGGAATCAAATGCAGCCACTAAAAAATAAATTGTTGTTTTTGGTCTGTATTGCTTTGTTTTCATAAGCTGTAAAAATGTGTACAGTCATTAGAGGATATAATTAGGTACGGTTTGAGTACCCCCTACTGGTCTATTTTAAACGGGAATGAGGGCCTTACGTTATTAAGTTCGGTCCAGATATTTGCACCAATTCAGACCATATTACGGACAGTGAAAAGCAGGCTCTTGTGCTGTTACTTTACTTGAGAAGACAAGATATTTCAGTAAATGTGACAGGGTTTACGGGAAGATTATAGGTATGCCAATAATGCTTTTTAACTCTTCCAAAAGTGAAAATGCTCTTTCAAAAATTCGCTTCATTGTGCTTGTTCTCTATGTTGCTTGCGTTTGACTCCGAGATCAATGGAAATTCCTGGTGTACAAGTAACATTCCATTTTCCCACCCAAACTTCACTCCATCAGAAATAATTGCCCACGGGTCGGGCCTGGGATCGTAGCTCATTAATCTGTGAGTGATACAATAGGAAGCTCCTTGCCCAACATGCTGAGCATTGTCCGGAGACAAACGACTACACGGCTCAGACCCCGCGGTCTATTGACGCGGCTTTCGCTCAATCATGACGGTACATCAGCCCTGGGGGCGAGAATCGACCCGCTAAAACGGCAGACGACAGTTTGATGCTAGCATTATAGTTTCACGTTATTTTTTGAAGAGTGAAAAGTGCGCGTTCTTATTTTCCTCTTGAAGATTAGAGGACGAAGGAGCAGACCTCTACGCCTCATACTGTGGTATGAGCTTTCTTCAACGTTCCCTGTCACCTTTTGCATTCATGTACTAAAACTACGGGGGGGTAGGTTTTAATATCAAAATGTATGGAGTAGGTCAAAGAAATGGTCAGGTAGCATTTGGTTTGCGGCTGTACAGTTCTGCTTGAAAATTAATTGGAGCGATGGCCAGTCGGTCAGATTTTGACGAATCAAATTGCACAACTCCCAAAAGCATGTATGTGCAAAATACGAAGGCTGGGAGGGGCCTTGAGAAACAGGCAAATCAATGATACACAAATCCGAGATACACTGCATTAAGTAGTAGGACTCGATTCAGCAGTTTTGTTGCTAATATGGGACACCGTCTCACAGAGGGGAAAAAAATCAAAACTTTCAACTCGCCAGATCTAAAATGAGGCGTGCTGTAGCTACAAATCTGATAGGCTTTCGTACTACAGTGACACCACGAACATCATCACATGTACAAACATGGCATCTTCCGTCGCAAGTGGCAATTAACCTCACTGAGGCCGTGTCCGAAACGGGCTTCCAGAGCTACGGCTAGGTCTATTGTCTGCGCGTCTCCATGCATTTCCAATGGAGTGAATACCAAGACCTAGCTCTAGACAAGAGATTCGGGTCTAGCCTAAGAAAAACCTTACAACGACATCCGTACGTAAAGCGCCCTCTATTGTCTCACAGCCAAAATGACGATGTAGAATATTGAAGCGCTGTTTGAAGGATGCCACGCTTGAACGGCTCAAAGTGTGCACGTGCTCCACCAAACACGTCGCCAATCTTTCAAACATTTTTCTAAACAGAATCTGATAACGTGCTTCAGGTTGTTGAATCGGAGCCGCAGGGAGTGCGCAAGGTGTAGTTTTTCACCACTGTGCACAGTGTAGTCACGGGCGCGAAGCACGGTCGAATGACTAGGCTTACTCTACACCCGCTGATGTTCTGTATTAATTAATGATTTTTTAACTTCTGAAATTAATTTTACTTACTTAACTTAACGCCTTGGACCCTTCCCAGGATAAATGCTGTCTGTGAGAGACCTCCACAGAGCTCTGTCCTGTACCTTTGCCTCAAGTTGTTTTCAGGTGATAACAAGCCTCTTGGTGTCTGCCTGGAGATCTCGTCGCCAGGTCTTTCTTGGCCGGCTTCTTTTCCTTCTGAAACCGTGCTCAAAATTGTTCCACGCTCTCTGCCAGGTAAAGTGCTGACCGTTACTCCAACATAAACCGCTGTACCTATGCCAAATTGAGGGCGCTCTCATGTATAAATTCTAGGTTCATTACCGTAAATCTGTGGTGCATGTGTAAGTAAATATGCCCGTCTGCAGTAGCCAGTGCTGTGCAACAGCATAATAACCCATTATCACTTACATTGATAATAAGATGTAAAAAAAACACATCTGCCCAAACAACTGTTCAGTCATATTCATTGTCGGGAAAAATCTCCGCCTTTGTTTTTGCGTAAGGCGCCCTCTGTAAGTATGTAAGTGATGGAATAGGACAGCGCAATAGTGACATGTAGGGAATTCCGTTTTTCGTCTTGATGGTTTGTTCCAGTCTTCAAGTATTTGTGTGTACGTGGTCTCTTTTGCTACATTTTAAGACTAGAGAGAAGTGTGGAGTTACAGATTGAGTAACATCGTGAAGACTTGAAGTTGGACTTCCAATGAAAAATAGACCACTCACATTTTGCCTATAGTTTGTATGGGCGGCCGAAGTCTGCAGAAAATCCCCCTTTGGTTGTTTTTTAATTTGCCTCGAATTCCTTTAAACTGTACACTTGTCCAACTCATTTTACAGAGAGTTGTGCAACGTATTTTATTCAACTTACCCGGTAAGTGCATGTATTATTGTCTAATATGCTGATAGCTGTGTGGGATTTTTAACACTTTGTGAATTACCTTTTTTTACTGAGGCACTGACGGCTGGCCATAGTTTTAGCAGCCGCCTTTAGGAAAAACATAACCGTGATGTAAAAAGAGCAGACACTTGGAATACTACTACAGATATTTAAATCGTGTTAGACAACAGGTTTGTAATACATTGACCAAATTAATGTGGCGCGGGAAAAGGCTAATACTGTGAGACGTCTGAGGTTTTACCTCACAAGCGTCAGCCGACATGCGTGCACTTTGCCCCATCAGTAATATGATCATTAATGCCAACCACGTTGTTGTTTCTCCAATGAAAACCATGCCGGCTGACATTTTACACAGATTGCGTTTCAGCTTTGTTTTCGGCAAAATTGCTCCCAAATGGAACCGCCTTAGATTTCGTCTATTTGCGCGCCAAATCTCATCTCTCGCTCGGTGCCTTTGCCCGAGGCAACGCGAGACCTAACAGTCCCTATTAACCTCTGATGACCTCACATTATGAAGTTCGCGCCATTCAGGGTTTTTTTTTTGTTGGGGGAGGGGGTCTTGTAATGTAGTTGCAGGCCGTGATATTTTATTGATTGTTTACAGCCAACGACAAATAAATTACAGGAATGTTACTCGGTCAGCTAAAAAATTGACATTTGGGGTTTGTTTCTCGCCTCTGTATATCCCGAAAACAAAAATGCCGTGTTCAAAACCTGCTGGTTTTAAAATTGTTCTTTCAATTAGTCGGGCTCAAGTCAATAACGCAATGTATTGAGCGTTTCTCCCTTGAATAAACCAAAATTTAAGGCTACAAATTTGGGCAGTGAATGAGATAACTAATCAAAATGTATCTTTTCCAACTGGAATAGACTGATAAAAAGAAGATGAAGAAGAAAAATGCCCTCAAGGATTTGAGCCGCGGACATCCCCATTCTATCTGCTGAATCCACTGCACTGGGCAAGGCTGCTCGCCCGATCTTTTTTTGAACATTTTGTGCCCCAAAACTATAAATAATGAAGCTAGTTACGTTATTTTGTGTTTATTATAATGTATATACCGGCATACTTTGAATATGACATTTTGCGTTAAAAGCCCCGTTTATTAACTGTAAGGGTTAGCAGGAGCCGATTTTTAAAAACTCACCTGTCGTCATGTAGCTCCCCTATTGCCCATTCTCTCACAAACGAAAACCACTTATACACTGCCTATAAACATGTTAAACTTTCAACACAAGATGGGGAGATATTGGTCTCATTTTGGGGAAATAATTTTGTACAATATAATGGAATTTATAATTTCTTAAGCGGCAATTGCCTGGAGTGGCAATTTCTTGTACATATTAGATCATTAAAAGAGTTTGAAAGTACCGTCGGTTTTATTCGATGATTACATTTTGGACTTTTTTCTCCTGTTAACCTTTGTCTTGTAACCTATGATTTTGTTCTCTCGACTGTACTTGTTTTCAATGGAACTGTTGATGGATGGCCTTAGCATCCTATTTTTAAGTCTCTTGCCTTGCAGAGAAGAAAGACGACGGACAATGGGGCACGTCTCTTTGTTGTAAGCTTGCAAGCTGCGGATCAAACATCTTTTGAAGTAAACAGAAAGCCAAAGGTTGTCTGGAGTGCATGCGGATATTATATTCCTATACACCTGATCGTGTCATCATAGTCGCACAAAGAGGTCAATTGACTGGAGTTTAACCGCCCATCTGACAATATTACACTTTCTTGCTCTTATGATCTACCTCATTTATCAGTTTGGCGGAAACCGTAACGGCGAAGAGATTCCCATAGTCCGATATCCGGTGAGTGATTTCCCGTCCGCGGCAGCGGGAGGTGCACGGTTAGTTGGGCCGAGGCCCCCCCAGGATATTTGCCCTGGTAATAAAGGCAGAAAATTAATACTTGAGGACGTCTGAAAAAGGGATTATTGGAGAATGCTTAACTGACGGATTCAAGTCTGCTGCTGATGAATTGCTTGGGTGGGCGGCTTGTGATTATAGGGCAGAAGTCCTTGCGTCGGCTCGCGGGAGAGGAGACTGTCACAGTAAGGAGTACAGGTGACTTGGAGGAAAGGTAATATGAAACGGAGACAGAGTTGGAGAGCAAAACAGACATGACGCGTGGAGGAAAGGGGGCCAACGGAAGCCAGAAATAAAGAGTGTGTGATGCTAGAGAGAAATCGAGAAAACAGGTGGTGTAAGTCAGAAACAGACTGGCAAATAAAGCATCGGCTCACCAGAACACTGTAACATTAGTATGGGCTGTGTGAAATCGAACGCGTTATCGCGACACACCCACGAGAAACAGAGAAACTGTTTATTACTTTCTTTTCATCAACCACAACATTTGACTAGGAAGACTGCGTTTCAGCGTGGTGCACTGGCGCCAGCTATCGCATAATCGTGAAAGTAGGCTATGAACAATGGACCAGCCAAGCCCGGCGCTAGAAATCTTCTGGTTTTGATCCAGACTGTATAGCGCCCTCACGATGTCCTTTCCTCGCCCAGCTTCTTGAACGCTCACTGCGGTCAATGCAAATTTAGGGGGGGGGGTTAAAAGCCGAACCAGATTGAGCTTGTGGTTAACACCGAAGGGCGCACATGCTCGTCAACAATTGCAAGACGTGGGTGCATGTACAAATCTAACATCACAGTCTCTGCAGTTTCACAAACACACGACACGGCAAACATCAGTGCCCACTGATAGAAATCATCGGTGCAATACCTAAATTATAAACATGGCAGCTAGGCGTGCACGCCAGACAAGGATGTTGCTCCTGGACCTTACCCAAGCTTCTGTAAAGAAATAAATGTACTGCAAATACCAGCTTTTATATGTAACCTAATAAGTGGAACGCACAGCGCCAGTCATCAATATTAATTTTTCGCGCCACAGAACGTTACCTTGCCACCCTATATATTTTTTCATGCTAAATAAAGCACGCTACTTTTTTGCATCCTTATTTTTCTGCAACCGAAGGCCAACTGTGTATGCCATGTTAAACATTGTCATTTCTTCGACCTTAATTAAAATTCATCGAGACTGCATGAGCGTGGCATTTACACAACGTGGCCATCAAGCAGCCATCAATTTGCGTATTTCTGCGTTTGTTTGCCGACCTTTCTTTTGTTTCGAAGCCTTTCCAATGAAACAGTTTTCTGTTGAATTAGAAGTGGGCCCAGTGAAACAGAAAAACAAGACGTCTGTGATTTTTTATGTTAAATTATTTGACGGACACTGAAGCGATTCATTGTATGCCAGAAAAGGGCGCTCTCAGAGTAATAATAACGAATAGCAAGTTTAGTGCTGACTATTTTATTGTGGGATCTAACCTTTGAAAATGTCAAGGTACTACGCCATGTTGTGAGAATCAAAGGCCACGGTATGCTCCGCATTATTGTTGGCCTTGACGGTGGCAAAAATCAAGAAGCAATTAAGTCTGCATGGCCTGAAATTAAATGAACAAGAGGTAGCGTAAGAGGTATTAATTCAACAATGCTTGTCTCATTGAAGCTCCAAATGGCATCCGTAGATCCAAACTTTCCTTGCAAATAGAGATTTATACGGACCACGACATGTGGGGTACTGTGTGGAATACGCTTTCTGCCTTACTATCGGTCCGAAAAGAAATGGTTGTCTGTCTTGAAAAAGGATGGTTGGACAATTCAGTTTATACACCAACGCCCAGCAATTCCTCCGGTACCGGTTCATTGCACGTTCCCCCTCGGTTTGAGAGTGGAGTCCAGATATATCCAAGAGATGAGGCATTCCTTGGCTGAGAGAAAAATTAGCGGAAACAGATGACCAGAAATAATTGGTTTGCCTCTGTCAGCTGGTACATTCGAAACCAAATCAATGAATAGAAATACGAAACCAACATGAATCTTGTAGAATTCAATTGAAATATATACGTCATTCCTGCAGTAGAAAGAAAAAAATTGTCACGAGGGGTACAGAAGTCAACAGTATAGCACAATTGCATTAATGATACTTAAATCATGTCCTACCGCAAAAAAACTTTCGCTTCGAGAAATATGTCATTGTATCTGTTGCATGCACCGTGCATGACTAATGCACAGCTTGGAAAGATAAATTATTGTTCCTTGCATCGCCGGACATTAATTATGTGTAATTAAAAACTGTATTCTGGGTTGAAAAACAATGACAATGGACATCCCCAACAAGATGGCGTGCTGCTGTTTTACGTTCCTCTGTGTTCATATCTGGGATGTGGATCTGAGCTTTCGGAAATTTTTTTTATTGCGTTGTCAAAGATGGGTTTTTTCATATGACTTCGTATCCTCGTCATTAGAAGCGGATAAATCCTAATATCGGTGCCGTCATGTTTGGACGTGACAAACCAGCGCGTAATTAAGTTACAAGTAGTGCAGAGCAGATGGGGGAAGAGATGAATCGTGGCATATTCACTTTTAGAGTTCTTCTCCCTCTGCTAGAAGGATCTTTTTGATATTCAGCACAACTTGCATAATTACTAACTATGATTGTCGTTCACTCAAGAAGAGCGAGTTGATCAAACTGTATAGATAAGAAGGGAATCTTTGTGTTCCAGTGCAGTGTAATACTGTGTAAAACTTACGCTTTTCAAACAAAATCGGAATACCTCAGGTAAGGCTTCAATTTTATAGGAAAGATTATGCAGTGTCTGTTTCAGCCAACCATCACCTTTTCAAAAGCAACATCACCTTGCACAAGTATGTTTTTAGACGTTATGAGCTCAGGTTTATTTGTAGTGGTTTGTTTATTTGTTTTGTATTTTTTATTTATTTAATTGACATTTGAGACTTCCTGAAAGAAATAATTTGTAACAAATGAATAGACAAATAGGCCTAGGCAAATTTCATGTGGTATCGGAGTTTGGACTCGTAGTGGTAAACTCACTCCAGGACTTTGAGAGCTTTTTCTGTCGCCATCCCGGCAGAATGAAGGACATGATTGAGAACGTTGGTTTTGAGGGATGGCAGCGTTTCAATTTTTGGTTGTTTTCTGTAGCAGTTCTTTCATATACACAAATCATGCAGCAGAATGACAAGGCTGCCATAGAAGTTTGGATAACAACAGTTTTTAAATGGGTGCTACATCTGTTCGGTTCGACCGAAATTCCCAGACGATACAAATATATGCCTAGTATCTTTCTGACATCATTTTTCCCCGAACAAAAATAAACTAGACGTGTCAGAGAAAGCGAACCATTAATTAAGTCATTCGACGTCTTCATCAACACCCGAACCCCAATCAGCCCCTGTTTATTTCCACCAGAAACCTGCTGTTTGGTAAACATTGCCATTTCCTCAATCTGACGTCACTCTGCGCTCGGGACAGCCGTGGCCTGTGTGCAGTTTACGCCGGCGCCTGGACAATTCTCGTTTGGCTAATTCTATTAGGCCGATCGTTGCCTGGTGCCCCGCTTCAATGCCCGATTGCTTTCCTGTTGGCTGCCGACAGCGGCAAGTTCTGTATTTTTGCCTGTTTCGCAAAGTCAGAAAAGTCAAGGTTCCCATCAGCGATCGTTTGTGTATCAGGTTTAATTCTTTGAATCACAGCGATCCGCAGAGAGTTGTAGTTGGATTTAATCAAGGGCCATGCTGAGGGTGTTGTAACCATGACCGTTGACGTAAAATAGCCGGGCCTCCTTCCGTGTTATTTAGGGATCTCTTTATTAATAAATAAATATGTGACTCCCTTTGCTGCCACCTAGTGTACAAAGCTTCTCATTATTTTTTCATCTCAGAATGAGGGTGCTGTTGGCGAGAGCGACCTGTTGGTGGTAAAAAAGAGGGAAAAGGATGCACTGCCGTCTACGGATAGTCGCAGTAGTCATGCCACTTTTTAAAATAATGGCTCTCAGGAAAATTGCCCGAAGACCTACCCGGTTTCCGCAACCGCTGGCCACTCAATATTCAACGGCGGCTGCAAGAGAACCAACCAACAGTGTGATTGAATTTAGGCGGGCGAGCAACCTGGAAGAACACGGTGCTTATTGGATAAATAACGCGCCAAGATCAACTGTGGGCGATCGATGGTCGTGTCCGAAATGGGCTTCCAGAGCCACGGCTGCGTCTACTGTCAGTTCTTCCCCGCGTATTTTCTATGATGGCGGACCTAGATCTAGCTCTAGACAGCTGAATCAGATGCAGCCAGTTGCTGTGCTTGTTTTATGAGCTGTGCTCATGTGAAAACGTGCCGACTCTAAGTTGATCAACAAATGATAAGAAGGAATGTAATCACAGAAGAAAAACAAACGTGACAGTTTCGAAGGGAGCGTGCAGTGATATTTTTTTACACCTTTTGGGTTGATTTAACTTCTTATCAAATTTGGTTTCCTTTTTTCAAAATATTTTGTGTGCTGCCTTTTTCATTTTATTGTTTTTTCAGTGTGATTGACCGAAAATGAATCTCAAATATTTCAGTGCACGTGTTTAAGAGGAATAGAGAGATGTATAAAATAAGTTTATGTCCAAATGTCACCAAGGGAAATTATGTCTACATGAAACAAGTAAATTGTGCTCATTATTTGTTGCGACGTTTTAAAAAATGAACGTAGCAAAAAGATGCCATGAATTGATATGCAGTCGGAGGCTGAAAGGTAGTAAACACCATTGATAACGTTGAATTACTTTGTTGCAGATCGATTGTCCACTTGTATGTGTACATCTCTTTCTTCTATCGCAGTGTCCGTCAGCTAGCATGGAATAATCCCACATGCCTATACCCTTCGTGTCGATTTGAGTGAAGACAACTGGCGAATAAGCCTTTTGCGAGTTAACTTTGACCCAAATCTGGTACACTGAGTTCTTTAAATGCACGTGAACGTAACAACTTGAATTCTCCTTACTAAAAGCACTGTTGCGATAGCGATAACCTCTGTCGTCGAAGTTGACCATTGCGTTGCGATCACTTTGATTTCTGTTTTGTGTGTAGGCCTATCAGATCCTGTTGCTTTTGGAGTGACTAAACTGTGCGAATATTAAATGGCACCTGTCCTCGCTACTCGATATCACAGAAGAAAACAATAGTATATTTGAAAGACAGTAACATTGACATACTGCATGTAGGGCCCTACTCATTACTTGAAGTGAATCAAATTTGCATGAGGGAAAAATAGAAGACAGAATGAATTGGTGTTGGCATTGGAAACCAAAAGAAAAGGTTCCTCGGGATTGGAACATTTGAGGGATCAGCGAATGTAATTCGGCCGACATCTATACGGGCAAATTTCGTTTTAAATTTCAGGCTGAGTGGTGACGATGTTTACTTGGAAATGTTAATGGCGGGCAGTGCTAAGGCACTGGCCCTTACAACTTTCTGTACAACTTTCGTGTTGGTTCACGCGCTGATTCTCTTCTATCCGGTTCGTAAGTGTGACGTCACTTCAGTACCACGCCCACTGCGCACGTGCACTGGACATAGAGTTACATACATTGATTGCCGTTTACGTGGAACCATGGAACCGGAAGAATAACACGCAACTTCTGCGATCGTCCAACGGGAGCCTGCAAATCGTGGCGCGTCTGCGAACCGGATACACATATTAGTGCACGAAACGTTTTCACTTCAATACACTTTACGATGTTCCTGACCTTGTGCAGCGAATCTCCTGACAACTTATTTATCTCTCTTAAAGCCACAGGGTGATATGGCTTTAAGAGAGGTACATAAGTTGTGTTCACTTCAGTGCTGTACATTTACATGACAGCGTGTTCGAAATGACATCGTCGTGCCGTGTCTTTGTGAAACTCAGTAGGAACAACAAGCAGCGTATAGACGGATGTATTTTTAAACCTGCGATGCCATATGAGTTCATACCGAGATAATGGCGATCGGTGGTGGCATGGTTATCGATAATTGCTGCCAATTGCCCAGCAATTTTTTTTTATTTGACATGGGCGTGCGCGGCAGCAGCACTTTCCAGATACATCGTAGTCTGTTCCGGTTAGATCCCGAAACACAGAGGCACTGTCGTCAGGCACAACAGGAAATCGGAGGAAAGGTGTCAGTGGCGGTTTTCATGTTGATTCTGCGACAGCCAATCATTGTCACCAGGGTAATTTCTCGCGCGCCAAAATGACAGACTGTTAATTTGCCCGCTTCAGTCTGACAGGAATCCGGTAATAAACCCATCCGCGGTTGCCGCGTAAGCAAGCTTGTAAAATTGCGGTGCACGATGTTGGCGGCTCGCAGTCACCTAAATTGAAAATTATTCGTTGCTCAGGAATGTCCGAATATATTTCTCTTTTTTTCTCTCCTATGGCTTTGTTGCAACGGATGAGTCGCCAGAAAAAAGAGAAAGTGTTGAAAGACACAGCGGCGAAATCAAAATCTTGTGTTGAACTTTCGTTTGTTCTCAATTTAGCACAAGACCTGGACTGAACAGTCTATGCACAGACAAGTCAGTCTATAGTGAAGTTTTTCTCCGTAAATAGAAATTTCTTTTTATCTCACAAATCCCTTTATAACAAAGTCCCTGGGACTTAATATATATGTCTTCATCAAAGGAACTTTGTGTTACTAGGAATGCAGACTTAAAAGGATTTAACATTTCCCTTGTTATAAGCAAGATGCTGTGTTGACAATTTTCTGGGTCGACTTTATGTGCTTTGTGACTAAGAGTTATTTGCCTCGGAGTATTTAACATCCCAAATGTCAATGGTCACATGATAATGGTATCTGAAAAGTTTTAACTGGTGACCAGTTTCGATACACTTCTGTGCGCGCAATTCTACCAAGCATGGAAATGGTACTTACCAAAACGCAGATTGCAAGTAATGGCAAGCTACGGACTAGGATGTGTTCCAACAAAATCTCGTCGTATTAAATGACGGAGGAGCGGTCTTGCTCATGTTCACTCTGGACTCTGGGCAACTATAGCGTCAGACCTCAAAATTATAAAAGTGTCAAATGAAACAAATGTACTTTTTTTCCTTCGCAATCAAGACCGTGTATAATTACATCAAGAACTGGCTGCCATCCTGTAACAAGTACACAGAATACATGCATTGTTATTTGCCACCTTGATGTGTCAGGTAATATTTAGAAAATTGACATAAAATACTTGAGCGGGAGACCAAAGTTAATGAAAATTTAGCGAATGGAATTCTACAAGTGTGTATTTGGAAAACGAACCAAAACATACAAACAAAACAGTCATTTTTATTTAAGTATATATCTGATCATAGGTTTTAGGCCAGCAACAAAGCCAGCTTTATATAACGGGTTTTGCCCTTACCCAACGTATATATTAATAAACACTGTATGCTCAGCGCTTGTTCAAGAGCTTGCGAAAAAAGTCACAAGCTTACTCGGGTGGGACTCGAACCAACGACCTCCTGCTTACTAGTGCAGACATCTTGAAAATTAACATCTCCCCAACGCAAAAATTCATCTTGAAAAAAGCCAGCTTTCCAAGATGTGCCCGTAGTGTTGAACTACATTTTTTCATCGCGGCGGAAGGATTATATGAATAATCAAAACAATTGACGCTTCTGGAAAGAAAAGCGTAGTAATTTCTAAAATGCAGTATTGCTTTGCTTTACCTTTAAAGTACATGTATTTCTCAACCCTATGGCAATCTTTGTTCCTCTTATGTTTTTTACACTGTAGAAAAAACTATTCCTGTGTTCTTTTTCTCGAAAGAAAATTTGATGTAAAGGGCAAAAGCACAGGTTTTTGTAACCCCGGGTAAAAATCACAGTTGTGGAACCCGGCCTGTTGAGACAGCGACGCGATATGCAATCAGTCGTGTTTTTCTTCCGTGGGATACTGCGAGTCCCGTGGCACACGCCGCCTGGTTTTGCCTTCAAGTGATGCGTGCATATAGGCTTTCTTCCCATACTCACGGTAGGGGCATTTTATAGGGACTACTATTTCTTTCCTTTTTTAGCGATTGGGTCTTTGCTTAATGTGGCGTTATCGGCCACCTTCTTACTACAATAGAATTCAGAGGCGAATCCAGGAATTGCTTGGTGGGGGTCAGGCCCGTCAGATTGTTTTCTATGTTGATTGTAGAGGACAGGTGAATACATTGGTTATGCGCAGCCCATTAATACTGATGCACACATAATAACATATGATGTCATAATGATAACAATAATTCTCATTTCATGTATGTTATTGGCTTATTGATTTATTGTTCATTTATGATTATTCAACTGTGTATTTATTATTTATTTGATTGCTTGTTTTTAGTTGTTTCTTTTTTGGTGTGTGGGGGGATGACTCCCACCCCTCTGGATTCATGCCTGAAATATATTTCTCAAACGAAAGCATAACCCACACCTTTTCTTGGCTCATTCAACACTGTCTTTTCTCAGGAAGAGACAGGAGTTGTAGTACCTCTGCCGACCGCCAAATCGATCCCGACTGTGTGGGTTTTGCTCGCAGCGATCAAATCCCAGCTTGGACCCGGGTCCTTAATTTGATCAACATTTACCCGTGGAGCTGAGGAACCGATCTAGGTTTTTTTTTCTGTGACTGACATAAGTGCCACAGAGTGGAGGAAAAGATGCCCGTCTTGTGTTATGTGATGTTTTCCTCGTTCTTCAGAGGTTGTGTAAAACAAACCAAACTTATTCAGCATTGTTGATGTAGATCTGAATTTCAATGTGGCTCGAATTGACTTTCTTTTCTGGTCTTGCCAAATTATTTCTAACGGTATTATTTAGACGAAAGTCTTTGGTCGGCGCTTCTGTTGTAGGGAGCCCTGTTTTTATGACGATGTGGAATCTTGTGACAGCGTATCATGAAGTGACATGATGTCACAAACATCACGTGATATGACGCTGAGAGTATTATGAAGCGGCCTGACAAGTGGAATATCTCTACACGACAGAACTATCACGTAACCTTACTTAGTCTGATAAGAGCACCGTAGTAAAGTCTGTGACAGGGCTGTTGGTGTTGAGTAGAAATGCAGCTTTGCCCAATTGTTGGTCAGAATATCGACTGTCCCTTTAAAATTTCTTCCCCAGGCTTGGCAGAATTCTTCCCCGTATTAAAGCAACAGATACCGAAATGGAATAAATTGCCCGATATCCTAAACCATCTGTCAAGTGAAACATCATAGCGAGCTTCCATGAGAAAATCAAATACCTTGATCGCAAAACAAAATAATGGCACAAACTACGCAAAATTTCCCAAGAAATTTAAATCAGCATTTTATTTAGATATTAGTTCAAATACATTTGAAGCCAAATCATTTTGGATAACTCAAAACTACCATGGCGAACATGTTAGGAATGTGTCCACTGCTCTCTACATGCGCAACATGAATTCAGAATGCACAGAGATCAATGTTTTACTTCATGAAAGAATCTAAAAATGAATTCAATAACCTGTCACTAGCAAACAAATCAACAATTTGCAATCAGGTCTAACAGTAACACGAAGTTGAGAATAAACTAAAAAAACAGGAGCAGATAAGTCTTGTTTTCAAAACAAGAAATTAGTGATTCTGTCCAACAGTCAAAGCTAGACAATTTCTCTAGAGCATCACTGCAAAGCATTTCACTGAAATCTTTCTCTATTACCCTACTGCATATTTATCGTCCACTGTTAGTTGACTCAAAGCGTCGTCTGAGATGTGCAAAGTTTCAGGCGCGAAGATATTTTCTGTTCCAGTTCTTGGATGATCTTCAGTTTATCCTTTTAAATTTTAAAGAATGTATCAGTGGGTCGTGTGAACATTTCATTGAACTTATTAAAACCTTTCTATTCAGGTTTATTCAAATCTGTTGATTCAAATATTCGAGCCAAACGTCATCTGAACCAAGATGAAGGTAAGTATATATGTCCATCAATGCCAAGAATAGTTTTCGCCTCGTGTGTAGCAGATATTGCATTTTTAGAGTTTCTTTCTTTCACCAAGAGTTGCAACGCGTTGACCAATCACAGTGTGCGAAATCCGAGCCGAGCCTTTCCAAACGGGCATTGTGATTGATCAGCGCGTTGCAAACTCTTGGTGGCTTACTGTTGTAAATTGCCCGTATTGAAATAGACTTCTGGAGTTACCACGTATTCCATCTAATAGGAGAAAGCTCTACTTTCGTTCTTTATCATTTGTTCATCCAAAAATTTATTACAAGAAATATGTATAATTGTATTATGCAGAACCAGTTCATGAAACTTTGCACGTCACAACGTACAAACGAAAACTTACATCTTTTTATTTTGTGTACTGAATATATGGACAAGATTTCACTCTGAGTACACTATTTTACAACTCGAACAGCATTCTTAACTTATGGTGCGGGTTGTAACAAACTCGAGTGACTACTTTCGGGCTCAAGCAAGCCTGCTTGCGTGGTGCTTAAAGTGAAATAATCTGCCCTGAGTGGGACCAAGACAGGATGCACTTTTCCTAGCAACGGAAACTCCTTTGGTTGAAAATCGACCTCCATTTAAAGACTATAAATGGGGTGGGAACTGCACGTCGCTGGTTCACAACCTACTATTGAATGCACGAGTTACGGGCGGAAGAGTACCAACAAAATGAACACTTCCCACAAAAATGGCTCTTTTCAGCCTAGCTCAAGGCAGATTGCTGTCAATTTTTAACTACAATTCAAATTAAAAACCATTACTTTTAAGACTATAAGTGGTAAAGTTAAATTATAGAATGGGCGTGGGCTTATCTCTTAAATTTCCCCTTGTATAGGCTATAATGATAACAGAAGGATATTTCTTACCTTACTACTAAGTATTAAATCTTCAAATCATTTTCAAGAAGGTTCTTACTAACATATAGGGCCAAACAACAGATATCAAAGTACCACATGACCACCCAGTTTCCCGATATTAGCCACCATTACTGTAGGTAAGCATTTAGTTAGCAATCGTACAATGTATGTTGTATACTTGACAGTGGGGCTAAGTTTCGCGTGAAATAACCGTGAATTCTACATAAAAGTAGCATGATGGTTACCACTTGTGTCAGTACAGCGTTAGGTTCTGACATCCCGTTTCCTACACTTTTAAACATTTATTCTGCACTGTGAAGGTCGGCCTACGTGTACTAGGTAAATACTGCGCTTGGCGCAGCGGCCTTTGCCTACAAAAAAGATGGATGAACGTCGAGTCACTTGGGTCAATGAGGTGCCCTAGAGAGGTCGAAAATCACTCTGCTACCCGGTTAAGCTACATATATGTGCTTTTCCCAAAAATTGACAATACACTAGACCTATACAGTGATCTTCATTGAAACTCTGAAATGGAAAATTAAAGGGGCCTTGTGAAATTCATACATTGAAATTTGCTCCTTTAAGATCAAGAACGGTTTGACAATGGATTTCATTATTTCAAGTGGGTATAAACTATGCCGTCATCTTTGTTTGAATTGTTTGAATTAGTATAGCAACTCTTTCATTATCTGGATCCATACACATTGCGATTCTAGTTTACCGTGTTTGCTAGCCAGCTAAAGTGAAACTAAGCGTTGAACATTGGAGCTAACACAAGTGATAATCCTATCGTCAGTATTTGGTTACAACTGTTTAAAGCAGTCTATAAGCTAGTAAACTACGCACGATCTGTCGGTCGGTCAGATAGGTTGCGAATCTCCTTAAGTAGACGTAATGGTTTAGGTTGTACCGCAATAATAGTTACTTTTACATCAATTGTTTGTTCTGTGGGTTGTGAAAGACATGCCTCATACTTCGTCTATCAGTTGTCATAAATCGACAGGTACGTTGTAACAATAGGTCCAACTAATTCATTGCATCACAGGTTACACTAGGCCCGTCAGGTGCAAAGTCATTTAGTTACCACAACAAAGTCTTTGGTGTATTTGGAAACAAAAAATCCATTATCTGCGTTTTTGTGTTAATTTCAACAGCAGAGTCTCGATGTGTCGTGCATTTCTTTTGATTTATTGGCAGCCTAATAAATACAAACTAACGTATGATAATGCAGTTGAGGATCATAAATATGACTTTTACTAACTTTGGCAATAAAACTTTATATCTTTTTTATAAAACTAAATCTGGACAGTACAGTTGGCGCATAAATGCATAAATACATGTATCCCTTGTCGCCATTCAGCGCACCGAGGCAACGCCAGTTATGTACACCGACCAAGGGATTAACCACATACCAATCAACGAATAATTTGGCCAGACATTTTCCCTTGTTAATCAGAACACTTCATTTTGTTATTTGGCCAGCACACCGGCTGAACTTAACTTGGATATGGAAAATGTTTCCTTTTGGCGTACCTCGCTTCAGCTGAGGATAGTTCAACTTTGACTTACATTTAAAATATTTAGTATTTTAAAGTATTGGTTTCCCAGCCAACCAGATTTAAATATAAATTTTCCAGCGTTGCTGTTTTGATAGGATGTGAAAATCGAACGAAAACTCATTTTCGTATAATTTAAAGCGAGTAGAAATCAGCTATGATGATGATATTGCCGTCACCAAAATTTTGAAAAACCGGTCCTCCGAAGCTCATTCTTAGCAGTTTAATGCGTAGGGCTGAAATCGGCCGAGGCATTTCCTCTTGGTCAGGGGAGTGTCATCAGGCACTTCCTTGGCATCAATAAACCCATCTTCCTCGTCTTCGTGGATGAGGGCAAAACCGATTGATGGACAAAGTGGAAACAAGATTTTGAAATGTGGTTAGATTAAAGCTGAAATGATCCCCGGTTTGAAGTTGTGCTCTCTTTTATTCGAATAAGTTTAGGTACGACAAATAATAAACAAAATGCATGGAGAGATGTATGGAAAATCATTTTGTGGAAAGGAGGGCAGAAAACCTTGAAAATGAACAGGTCTCAAATTGCTAACCTTACAGAAAACTCCAAACGTTAATGAACTTCCATTGTTCACTCAAGGAAACAGTGCTTGTTTTTGAAGGGTGCATAATGATACGGGAGTTTGTACGATCAGCAGGACTGAATGAAAGACTAACCTGCAGGCCTGTACCGTTCCAGTTCTAATTGCTGTCCCTGGTTGTCTCCCCACGATTCGGCTTCTGAAAGGTCACTGCCAAAGAGTCTCTGTTCTAATCTGTTCAATATCTGTGGGTGAAAGGGGGAAATTGAGACATCTTTGTGGTGGAATCAGAAGTTTACATTAAAATTGGTCGGTGGCTTTAGGTTTAATGTTGACTTTGATGGAGGGCGTCGTGATACATTGGCTCAGGTTTTCGACCCTCATGCGATGATGCTCGCATTCCCTTCAGCACTATAGTGCTTGTGTTCTTGCGCAGGACAGTTTATTACAATTGCCTCTACCGTGAGTGTTGAGAAAAGATTTCACTGATCTCAAATTGCTCCACAGAATTATCTTAATTATCTTATTAATTTATCTTATGACGTAATAAACGGTTCAATTCATAGAGCGCTTGGAAACCTATATGTATACGTTGCTTTAACCCCATTACTTTAGAAACTTCAGGGGGTTGTACGCCCTTCACTGGTAGGAAGCTCCTTGGTAATTTTCCTGCGTGGCTGGGGTTTGAAATACTTCCTCTGCGACGTTTCCTATCCTTGATCCTAATTCTACAGGGGAATTCATGAATCATTCAACAACCTTCTGAGACCCCTTCCAATAAAGAGCTTGACAACAGAATCAGAAAATTATTCTGACGGCATGATGAGCCACGCTGCGGCGCACGCCAGTAAAGACACTTCCTGTCGCTTGTACCATACCCATGCAACGTTCATTATCTTCCCGCCAAGTCCATTAGCTAACCAATCATGTTCCGTAAAATGAAGGAGCTGTCGTCTCCTTTCGTACGTGCCAATGGAATCCACTAAACCCACCATCTTGGTAGGCGTAATCTCCAACACTCTCACCGGGTCATGATTTTCATTATCTTAACCATTTGGGTTGCCGCTACCACTTAACCAAATTGTTCATTTTGATCAAGAGAGGTATTGCCGCTCCTTGGAGGGGTCCCTTGCACCGTGGTTAAGTAATTGTCTGTAGTGATTGATAGATAGCTGCTTGCGACACATTAAATGAAGTTGTTAATGAGATTGTTAACACTGAGAACGAGTGACAGCTTCCAAGCAGGCACATTCCTCTCGATTCAAAGTATTGAGTACTATCTTCTTAAATTATTGTGTTTTTCTTATTTGGTTTAAAAGAAACAAAAAGTATTTTTCGAAATATTTTTTTGTAATTCTTATAGTTATTTCTCAGAAATAAAAGATTCACAGACTATCCAGGTACAAGTGTTTAATATTTGTTTATTAACCAATTCCACCGACGGACGAACCACAACTGCATGATTGGAACAAAATAAGATTTCAAAAATATAATAAATGACACCAACAATACCTCAAAATGGCAAAGAATGTTTCAGTGAATCATGCATAATCACACATCTTGAACAAGATGATTGTGCATTGTGTCAGTGTGACATAATTAATGGCGTCTTTGAGTCAGGTGTGTAAAGGATCGGCATTGGATTGTTGTCGAGCAATTGCTGTACTCGTCTGACTTCACAGGAATGCAGTCTTTAACGCCTTAACGAGCCCTTTCGGCGCTTCCGCCGGATAATTGTTTTTGCCCATAATGGTTTGGCTTTAGTGAGAAACAATATCTTACAAGCACGTGGGAACAAGCGCTGTTCCGAATCAGCAGGATGACAGCCTCCGCTAATTCGCTGGTATTACTCCACGTTTTTATTGTGTTTCTTTAAGCTGATACCACGGCGCTCCTTGGTACCTCCTTTCAATATGAATATAAGAAGCTGAAAACCTGTCGCCGTTTTCTTCTTTAAGTGAAGTGTATGATATGATTTCATTGTTGTCCGGCGCATCCAGGGCTGCAGGTATTCATGTGATCAAATAGCTGAATGTTATCTCCCGAAAGACAAAAGTTAGCTGACACTGACCATCATCATCAGGCGGGGAAAAACACCGAAGTCGGTCAAAGTGGGTATCTGTTTTGTTTCGCCTGGCTGTTAATCGTCCAGTTGTTGAGCAGAACAGGTGTTGAAGGAAACTGGTCTTCAGGGAGAGATATTATAGCGGAACGATTTCCTGTGCTAAGTTATCAGCATCGGCTTGGTTATAGGTAGTCAGCTTATGCATAACCAAGTAGAAATCTTTGGACGCAATAGGACTTTCTGTCCCGCAATTTTGCTGACTTTCTGCACGCATTTTCGCTGACCGCATCCACAACAAAGTGATCGGTGAGCGGTGAAATTGGATGGCAGTGAACAACAATGCTTGCCAGGTGTAGAATCAGTCACCATGGCAACGTGAAAAAGTGCCTTTCGCTCCACGACAAAATTCAAGGGGTAAATATTCCCCTTTGCGTCTCATTGCAAATTCTAATAATGTTAACAGCGTTGATGACCTCGGTTTATTGCCTTGGTTAATTGTTACGTTTGCAGCTGTGGTTAAAGTAGAAGTATTATGTTTTAAGGTGTAATCAAGTTGAAATGTCCAATTTTTGGTAATAATATGTTTTGCAAGCTGTTGACACTGGTAACATTTAGTCTTTGATAAAGCAGCAGCTGTGTTCCCGTTCTAAGTTCGGTGACTATTATCGAAGGACTTTCACTGCACAATTTTCCTCGCACTTTTAAGCATGCCTGAGTATTCTGACGCGAGAACCTGACTACAAGCGAACGAAGCCTCCGAGCTTGTGCAAAATATGCGATCTAGATAGAAGAGCGTCTGCCGTGTTTTGAATATTAATGAACTATAACACAAAAATCTTGAAGCCCCCTAAGCTGGACGATATCAGCGTAAGGTATTGAAAGCAGCAGGAAAAAGTTATTTTGACATTTTTACTGGAAGGTATTTAGCATTACTTTAAGATGGGAACAATAAAACAGAAGGTGAAATTCAGTTTGATTTCCGGATTAATATGGATGGTCACAACGGAGAGCCTATAGGGCAATTGTGGAAGACGTACCGAACTCACACTTAGCTTGTCGCACAGTCCAATGGCTCAGCAACTTAAAATGCAACCACGTAAATGACATGGGACGGGGGGGGGTTCTCCTCTATAGCCTCTAGCCTTACTGTTCCCAAAGGGCCACGTGAACTAGTCGTCAGTGTCATAGTCGAAACTGGAACAAATCCTGGGTCGCGTGAAAAGGAAGCTTGAGCAACGAAAACCTTAAGTTGAATATGGTATTCCTGTGACGGTTACTGTATTGTATCACTTCGGAGTTAGTATAGGATACCCAACGAAAACCACATGGCCTCCTCAGAGGTTCGACTAAAGCTGACTCTAATCTGTCAATGTTCAGACTTGGTCACTGTCAACTAGGGAAAAAAAGAATTGATTTATAATAAGTGATGTACTATTTGTACGATGTGTTCTGGTGTAAATCTGCTGTTCATTCTCATTCAGTATGTCCGTATGGAATAAAGTTCCAGTGTACCCCTGGTTAACATTGCGATGAACCTGTTTATGCTTGCCAATGTGCAACTCAAATTATACTTGGTAAACTGGGTTAGGGCCAATCACATATGAGTTCGCTTCACCTGAAAAAATAGTACCGCACCAACAGATTCGATGAGTTACCATAAATGCATCTCAACGTATTCCAACTTGTTTTCAAAGCGGAGCTTAAAGATTCACTTCCTGCCCTTGGTCAGGTGTTGAGAGCCGCTACGATTCGTGTGGTCATTTTTCAACAACAACAAAAAAAAAACCAGAAAGAAAGAAATGGCCCGACTCAAAAATACTCGACGAGAGCAATGCAGTGTAGTTGATACACTGTGCCACAGTATATTGTGCAAAGGAATCATTTCAACCCTGAAAAGTCTCAATTGCTGGTCTTATTGCTAAACTCACTTCAAACGCTTTTGCTACCGAGTGTTTAAATATTTTTCGCATATTTGTGGTTCTCAATTTCAAAGATATATCATGATGTCAGCCTGAGAGGAAAGAGTGAATTTCGTTCAGAGAAATAAAAAGAAAAAATAGGAAGTCAACAGTGGCAGGCAAATTTGAATCTTAACACCCCGAGTGTTTAACGACCTTTTCATTTATTGCACGGGAGTTTGTCCACGTACGTGTTAAATCTATTTCTGTGGGACAAATCTGCTCCTTTTCTGATGTCCAACATGCATAGCTGGGAGAAAAGCAGAAAAGTAAAATAATTGAAAGGAAAAAAAACTGTCACATTAACAATTTTGCACCATTGGACCAGAAACCGGACTTTTCTCCTGTGGTGTATATCAGTCAAGCCGGACCTTGGTATATTATTTTTTCACTAAAACATTTTGGCCAAGAACTATTTTCCCGTTCAAGATGTTTATCCTAGGAAACCAATTGAGATCGAGACTTATTCTCTCATTTCCTGCAGAACAATATTGCCTCTCACGGGGAAAGATCCAGAAAGTCGCCCGGCTGTGGATCCCAAAGGTAAGTTTGGGTCGCACAGCGTTCGATTTCATTTTTCCTCTTCGGAAGTGTCGAGAAGTGTACTATTCATCAACCCTATTTCGCCGAGGTAGAGCGTATTTCCGCGTCAGGGCTGTCTCCCCAAGGGACGAAACACATTGAACCAACCAGCGTCTGGTCCTATTGTTCATGTCACACCCGGGGCTTTTTTATTTGCCGGACAAAGTCGGCCGTATTATGCCGCGACCGTCAATGTTCTCCATTGGTCCCAGGAGCTGCAATCCTAGCCGGCCACTTTTGAGCACACATCCGCATTGGCTAAGGGAGTCATCGCTAGGTGAGATAACTCCCCCCCCCGCACCGACCTAACGCTGCTCATACACCATCTTCTCGTCTAAGCCTCTGGGAGTTAATGACCGATCTGTCAGATAAGTTCTGCCCAAACGAGAACTTTTTTTATTACTACACCGACAAGACTTCTCAAGCCCAATCCTACCTTTGGATATTAATTCCGGATTATGCGAGATTTCAGTTGTTTTGTTGAATTTTTTCCCTTCATGTATCTTGTAATTGAAGCCAGGAGAGATGATTGCTCTTTCGCCAACCTGTCACCAAAGTACGCCCCAGACTTCTTGAGAGTCATTGACCCTAATTTCACTATTTTCGTCAGATTTTCTTTTCTGGGACGAGTTCACTGCAGCTTTCTGCGGTGCCAATCGCGTGTTCTTCATGCGTACTCTAGAGTTTGTACTTCACCAAAGGTTAAAATACATGACAGCTAAAAGTGGGCAATCCATTGGGGACTTCTTGAATGTCTCCAACATGGAATCGCCAACATAAATATACAAATCCAGGTTAACAATTCTACTTCAAACACCAAGCGGCAAACGACTGCTTGTAGATACAGAAGAAAACAGGAGACAGAAAACAAAATCGTGGACTCAATCTTAGAATCGGCACTCCCGTTCCCTGCGGACTTAGTACCTGAACTCAACCACCTTAATAAGAAGCAGTGACCCAACACACACGTTTGGCCGGAAAAGAACATTAATGGCTGTGATATTGTCAACGATCGGGAGTTCAGAGAGGGAGAGTGCACCCGATTCTCCCGTGGGGCCGCCGGGGCTTACTGGAGGAGCTGGACCGTGGTAAACGCCACACGTGGAACGCGAAGGCTATTCTGCGCGTCGGTAGTGACATGGGCCCAGTTAAAGATGTGGGTATTTCGTTGTTGATTAAATTAAAGTAGCCCAGTGCTATCCGCGTACACGCTACGTTGTCTTTCTTTTACGCAGATGGAAATTATTTTGCCAATGCTTGCTTGAATTTTATTCCAGAAATTGAGTCTGAAATATCTGAAATCTGTATAATTTTCCTTTGCTTTTGTTCATCCATAATTCAATTTAAATATCCACAGTGTAAAAAAGCTCATTCTTAACATCGGATTCACTTCAAACATACCTACACACAGATAACAGAATCAAAAAACGAATCAGTAATTTGGCTGACACATTGAAGTTGGTCTTTAAACTGCCCTTTTTGAGACAGAGACATAAACGAATCACATGACTCCACTTCGGCGTCCGTCCGACAAACACACACTATAAATCCGTGGGTAAAAACAATCAGATAGAATCACCCGATTCCCAAATCCAGAAATCATCATCATATTGATTGTAAAGGAACGGGAAAGGGAGAGAACCAAATCGAAGACATTTCAGCGGGATACGGGAGGAGAACTCCGACGCGTTGCGCTAATGCAACAGGGTGTTTGGTTCTCCGATGAAAACACATTAGGTGGATAAAGACGGCTCGGGGCGGGGGATCACACGGGACGGTTATATGATGCCGGGCGGATCAATTACGATGCATCCTGCCAAATTAGATTTATGCAAAGATACTGGCGCAGAGCTGCCCGGTTGTGTGCACGGAGACACTAGGGAAAGGCGTGCGAACCAATTTTGTGAGGAAATATGCACCTTTCAGCTTTATCACAAGAGCAAAGAAACAGAAACGGATACTTTAGGATGTAATGAGACAAGACCAATGTAGTGCTTATATTCTTAAGGAGTCACTGCCTTTGAGTCTGCCTAAAAACTAACTTGACGGCAGCCACTCAGACATTGAAATATGAAAAAGGCTAGGCAAGCTTCTTTTCCTGTGTTAACGTCTTCATATCAGAATAGAACAAACAATAAGCTTCACCGACAAAATTCAAATTGCTTGAATTTTGCTGTTGGGCTGGTTCCGATTTGACGAATATAAGCGAATTAAAAAAACAATTTCTTACTGCGAAATGACAGAAGTTGAAGACAACTTATTTTCACAACTGTGGCGAATTTCTCTGGGAATGTTCGTAAAGGGTAACCGTTGTTCAGTCATGTTCAAAGTACAGTTTATTTGCGAGATCTTCCAACTTACCGTACGCCGGTAAGCGGAACCGGGACAGTTGGAAGCAATCGAGATACACCGCGCTCTTGTAGGTTGGTGGAGAGTTATTTTTGCAGGCAGATTGGAGGGTCATTTCTTTTCCCACCGGAATGAGTCTGGGTATCTATTGGCGTCCTAAGACCCACTGCCGTCCAGGCGCACTGAGTATTTCCCTAGCTGCTGCTTCTCTCCAGATGGCCGGTTGTGCGAGTTTACATTGGCTGCGTTTACACAAACTAATTCGATTTCGATTTGGTTGCGTATTGGAGGCCTGGTTAGTGGGATTTTTAAAACATTTTTTTTTCCAAGCGGAAAATGCAAGTCTGCGCCTTTTTATTTTTTTTAAGATCTGGATTCAACTTAAGACCATGTATTTCTTAAATGTAAACGTAGTCCTACGATGCCAACCTGGTTATAGCATGGCGAATTTGGTGTAGAAACCCTACTTATAAGTAGCGGTGGGTAGTCGGGTCGGGTGCACCATTTTGTTGCCGTGGAAGGGGAAGCTTTGCAGTGCTTCGCACATGTGCAATAAACCCCCTAGAAGTAAAGGAAATTGTCTCTGAGCGGCGACATTCGGACGGATTCCCAAACTTCATTGTAGACTTGGAGACTTAGGTTTCTTCACAACCAAAGACGTTTAATCACATGTCTCTTAGGTCATCGTCAGCAGCGTATCCAATGTTCTCAATCTAAAGGGGTAAGTAGGGAAGCTTAATGTTACAGTGGGAGGGGGCACAAGTCCAAGTAGCCTTTAGTTCTGTAGTACTATTACTTTCCTTGATTTCCAAATTTCAAGGGAGCACGGACGGAAGATTAGGCCAAAGCTTTGACTGCATCAAAGCCTTGACTGCGCCAAGGGTTGTCGTTTTCGTTATAGTAGTCAAACTTTATAGCATTTAACTTTCCTTTATTTCTCAGGAGTTTATTACACATGTGTGGCGCAATAGAAAGACCTCCTTCCAGGCAATAAAACTTTATGGTGTCTCCGAAACGAGCAGTAAATCCCCGTCCCCCTCAAACGATAATTAGAACCCAGGTACTTATTAAAAGGAAAGTTGAGATAAATATCGTGCCACACAGTCATCACGCGTCCTCTTCAATATCGCAATTTGGATGACAGACTGGCTGTACAACAACACAGAGTGGAAAAAAAATATTACAAAAACTACTGGCTCACAAAACGACTATGTACTTTACATTTATATGTATTGCCGATGATGTGTCTGAGTATTTGCTCGGATCATTACAGTTTACATGTATTGGAATATGCCAGAGTCCATGTCAGTATGTCGAAGTGGTTGGATGTGCCAATGCTGTGCCTTGCGTTTGGTTTAGTCCACCCGCAACCGTAGCCATCCATTTAGGTGTGTGTTTCAGCATTTATCTGGTGAAGCTGTCCGCGACACCCGATCGTGGCTAGCTCGGGTAGGCCTACAGTGTTCCCGACCTTACGCGCTATTTTGTGGTCCAGTAGACACGTTTAGTGTCATACGTCGCAAAATACACAAAGCGAGCCTTTTTCGGGGTTTGATTTATTTGTCAGGGTTGCAAGGTGATCTTTTTCGTATGCGTACTCACGGCAAGTTTAGGCCTTGAAACTTACACCCTGTGCAGTGTGGTCACACCCAGACATGGCACGGAGTGGAAAAAGATGTTCCCACTATACACTGCATTCTTTGTAAACAGACATATCATTTCATTTTGTAGATATGGCGGGAAGAAAGATACACCTATCAGCCCGACATTAAGAATTCATTCAAAGAAAAATCATTTTGGGCCATGCAGGTAGAAAAAGAAATGTCGGGCACTTCTTTTTGTGGGTATGATATCTCAGTCATAGTACAGCAGTCTATCGGTACATATTAGTAAAAGGCCTGAGGGACAAGGCTTATGTTCCAGGACACTTTCCTTCTTATCGATAATGTTATTGAATTCTTTTGCTCTCACGTATTTTACGGCCGGGACAACACTGTTTCAATGAGTCTCAGTTACTGGAAATAGATGCCTTTAAAGCCTTCCCTTAATTTGTGAAAAACAGCAATTTGTCTCATTGTTTTGAAATAGAAAAAGCATCCCCCAGTTGTCAAAATTTGAGGGTTCCAATTATCCCACACTCCAGTGTTTTTGTGGTCATTCAACCGCCTCTGACAAATTTGCGTTTGTCTCGTGAAATTTGACCACCTTGACCACATAATGCCTCCTGTTTCCCTCCCGCAATTAATTCTCTTTTAAGTTCCGGGAAAGTGTTTCTTTATGACAAATAACCCAACTGGCGTAGAGCAAAGTTCCACGGCACGGAGGGGGCGCGGATGTCGCTGAACATTAATTCCGAGACTGGGCGATTTCCTGGAGTGTTTGTCCCCCGTCTTAGACGCTAAATCAGCCGGATATCGGGGAAACTTATCTATGATTGATGGGGCCGATGCTAACGATTCGACACGGCCATGTCCACTCGTTGAAGTAATTAGATAAAATACTCTCCGCGTGACTGGTTTGGAAGTATGCACGCGCACATTTTCAACACTTACTTTAAAATACTACACAGAGAGGGTGTGAAAACATTATAACTATCTTTTTGACCGTTTTAAATTTCCCCAGAACTCTAACATTATAATAAATAAAAACGGAGTACCATCCGGTTCTTTTCAGAACCACGCATACTCGTGAAAGAGATATCCTGCATGGTGATATTGTAAATCTCTTCAACTAAATATTGGAAACGGACCTGAGTTAGTAAACTAGATAGGTTTGCGGTAGCACCATGGGTACATCTCTTTTTGAGTATGTGGGGTTCTGAAAAGAGCCGTAGTTACTCAACGTTTCGGACAGTATGCTCTGTCCGTCGTCTGGAGACTGTCTGAATAAGTTAGAAAAGCGGGCCCCGGTGTTGTATATTGGATGCGCTTGTTCTTTGAACTAATTTTTAACTTATAATTTTTGTCGTAGCAAATTACAAATGAATTTTAGTGTTGAGAGGTTTCAGGCTTTTGCAAGATCGAGGGTGATCGTGTAGTAAAAAAAAATTCACAAAAATAAGATGACGCTTGCTACGATTTGAGACAATTCGGTCCCTAGCAACTGTGCATCGAAGCACACTTGATTTGGGTCGCTCTTACGCTCGAGCAGAACTCAAAGGTACGAAAGTGTTGCAACAAGACCGACAAAAAAGCCGACAGCTTGTAAACAACCTGGTCTGCACGTCATTGCTTTCTAAAAATTCCTCGCAGAAAGGACTTCTGCCTAAATATTACCGGCGTCATGTGAAATAACGATTGAATTTGTTTGTTTCGACGCTTTCATATCGTTCATCTAGGGAGTGATGTGATTCAAATCAAATTTCTGTTATGTTCTATTGTGATACCAGCCGTACTGTGAAGAAACGGGTATTGTCTGGTTTAATTTGATGTCGTGTTTAGATTTTTCAAACAAATCAGTTATTTCCTCAAAATGACGCAAACTGTTAATTTTACTTAAAATACATGCACTTCCAAGGTTATTATATTGCGAAGGATTATTTTGAAGCCTTTGTCTTCTCGCCAAGATTAGATTGCAAGACAATTTATCTCCTTTCATTTTTAATGACTCTTTCATTCGATAGTGTGTCTTTGTAATATTTTTTTTCGGAGTGGTCTGTTCACAGACTTGTCGTCGTGTATTATGGTAGGGGCCTATGCTCGCCATTGAGACGGCACCATTCCACGGTTGCCGCGCATAATCGTTGTTAGTCTAACCCGGTCACAAGGTTTTTAAAAGTGCATTTTCCCTGGATTAATATATAGTAAACAAGCAGTTTCGCGACCAGGGCACCCATCCCCCTCCCGTCCCCAAAATATCCCGAGGGCTAAAGAGCGCAGTTTTAGACCTTGTCCAAAATTGTTGCTCTTAGGAACATATTTATGCCCATGGATTCCAGCGACTGGAAATATTGGGGAAGAATCGCTGTGGCCTTAGGCTGAGCTAGACTAATCTCATCATCACTCTTTTTCGGGGTCGGGTGAAGGGAAAATCTGGTAACAAACGGCTGTTTGATGTTTGAAATTTAGGGAAAGGGTCACGCTTTTTGGAATTTATGAACATCCACATCGAACCGTCTTGGCTTTTTCTAAGGTGGATTAAATTTAGGGGATTTCTCTCAGCTACATGTATCATTCACTGTATATAGCCCTATGAAACTTTACAAACTCAAAAAACTTTGCCATACTAATGTACGAAGGCACTTTCCCTTTTTTTGCCTTTGGTGAAAACTTTTCTCACGAGCTTGAAGAAAGTGCAACAACCATTACTCCTTCAGCCAGTAAATGGTAGTGTATAGCGTGACTTTGTAGCACTTTCTAATACGAGCGATTCGCAGAAGTGCGCCTCCAAGAGTTTGCAACGTGTTGACCAATCACAATGCGCGAAATTTGTCGACCCAATACGCATTTGGAAAGGGTCGACAAATTTCGCGCAATGTGATTGGTCAACGCGTTGCAAACTCTTGGAAGCGCACTGTTGTGAATCGACCGTATTGCGCGTTGAAACTCACAACCCTTTTCAGATTTAGTTCAAAATATCTGTGCGTATCAAAAAACAACATTGCTGTTCTCAGACAAACTGTCGTTTGGATGAAGATTTGGTGGCCTCAAACGAGAAAGTCAAATGAAAACAAAATTGCTGGAGATAGCCGCTCTCCTACATTTCGTCCAAGGTTTAGAAAGTGCCCACTGAGACGCGAATTCGAGTGCGGTGAATTAAGACCGAGTGCACGACACCGAGAGAATGTGGAGAGATGGGGGGAAGAGGGAAAAAGGAGAACAAGACGTGTGTTCGGCGCTTGCTACCCAACAATCAATTTCACGACGTTCCGTGGTTGTCAGAGCGAATCATGTGGAAGGAAATTTAATTCAGCAAGAAAATATTCCCTGCTTGCTCAACGCGAAATTAATTGAGTGTAACTGACCATTAAAATGGTAGCATCGGGTGAGCAAGCCTTTTGGGAGGAAGATGTCAAAGGACGGATGATTGACAGGCTCATTGAATCGTCAAAGAATTTAATGTATCATTTTATGTCGTTGTAAAGATAGATTTTGATGCCGTTTAGCGGGGAAAAACATGTATTGCGCTTTTAAAAACGTTTGTAAAAGGGCTGGTTTTTTATTCGTTTTAAAAAGTTCCTGTGTCGCTTGATGTCGTCCAGTAAATGAATTTAGGGCACCTTGGTTGCAGTAGTAGGGGACATCGTCATCATAATTTTCCATTTTGTGGTCAGAATGCCGCGGAAGGAACGTTTACTTGAACAATACTTTGAGCTGATCTTCATAGCAACGCGGGCAAAAGTATAGAAGATTCGGACCTACGGCCTGTGCATTATTTACGGGGCTTCAAAGAGAGTGTTGCTTTTGAACTTGTACATTTTTGTACATTTTTTTGCAACCACATACACAGTTAATCTCTCACTAAGTAAATCTTGCAGAACTTAGATATTTTGTGCTTGAATGTGCGTAACTACTTTACAATGTGGCAAAAGGTACATTTATAAGCAAATATGGGTTAAGTCTCAGTCAAGAACAACGAAATGAAGTTGTCCAACATCCAAGTGTCAGTTGGATCAACTTTATTTCGCTGCTAATGTAGTATCATTTGCGCTCTACGTTGGATCTAATCCGCCCCGAGCTGAAGTGCACCTCCAATCGGCGAAAAGAAAGACAGGTGCATGGTTACAGGCGGGTTCTTGCACGCGTTCTGCGTGTACGCAAAGACTATTTATGCTGGAGTAAATAAGTTACGTGCACTGAGTGTGCTCCGCGTCAAACGCGCATATACTTGCGCGCCTCATGGCGCTCCTGTGCGGTAAGTACCAAAAAAAATATAAAAAAACACGCATTCTTTTTTCCGCTCGGAGCGGATTGTAAAATAGTTAGATCTAACAATATAATATGTTCAAGTGCACTGTACAATGAAGACATTAAACGTGGTCAAGCCAATGGCATACAAAGTCTCACACAGTTCTATGGCAGCCCGCTACCTGGATGCCGGGCTGTATCCTCATTGTGTGTTTCATGGTTACGACGTAAGATTTTTCCATTGGGACGCTATGCTGTCAGTGGCATATCTATCAGTGGGGGAGGGGAGCAACTTTCCCCTTGACGGATTTTTTTTACAAAGAAGACTTCATAGGTGAGAAAGTAATCCGTATAATTATTTTTCAAATGTTAGCACCAAAACCCTATGAAAACAATACCACGAAATAAAAGCAAGATGTCGGGACCGTGACTAAGGCTTTTGATATATTTTTTCTCCCCCGACATTATGTTGAATGAGCCCGATGCCACATTCACTTTTTAATTTGCCCTCTGACACCAAAAGCCGGATACGCCGCTGCATGTTGTGCAGCCGTAACGGTAGCCAATAGTGCTTATTTCGGCCTGGCTTCAGAACCAGCGGAAGAAACAGGTTGTGGTCATGTACGACGCCATTTCAAACGAACAGTGAAATCTCAAACCTTTTAATTGTACATTAGAAGCAACGTGCGGGGCTAACTCGACCTTTCTAAAATCGATTATACAAGCGTGCTATCATGACAATCAACAACAGAAGGTTAGTGCTTTGTTTACTATAAGCAACGAGTTGGGCTAACTCGCTAACTCAACCTTTCCAAAAATCACTTATACACACATTCTCCTGGTAATCAAAATGAAATAGCCAGAACTGAAATTGTGATTTGGAGCAATATTGCTTGCTAACTACAATTTCCTGACATTATAAACACGCATTTTATCGATTTACTGCTTCAAGATGGCACAACATAGCATTATACACATGGGCTGTTGTAAATACTATGACGTAAATCTTCCCATGTCAAACACAGACATTCGTCACTGATCAATACAGTGCGTTATATTTAAAGCCACGTGGCAAACTTTCGACATGCAAAATGTTTGATCTGCGTGCGGGTTGTACAGCGTGTTGGTCAATGCCTTACAGGGACTGATTGCCTAGCATCTTAGAATCTCGTATTCACGCACAACTGGACGTCTAAATTATCTTGCACGTTGAGTGGCTGACTTGGCGTTTTGGGTCGGCGGCCAAACACACAGAGAGGTCTTCCCGCGCACCCCTGAGGCGGCCTAACGAAGTTAACCATTACAATTTTAAGGCCGCTGTAGCATCCACTCAGTACATCGAGTACTCGAGTAAACGAGCAGTCGCCCTTCCGTTAATTGTGCAAACAATTTGCCCGATGTGCTCTCTCGCCCTGCCTCATTACTGTACCAGCGGCACCACGCGCCGTGAATGGTTGTTTGCGCCCATGCAAACTCAGTGCGTCAGAGTCCATACGAAATATTTCCGAAGCTTTGAAACTTTTTGCAGGTTGCCCGTGGTCAACTGGAAAGAGCGCTCAGTGCGCTGAACTCACACTTACGTGTTGATATTGAAAGACGTCGACGAATTTTGTACTTGACACAAAAGAATTCAATAAAACATTACAGCTGGAATTCAAAAAATGACAGTTTAATTCCACGGCCTGTCAATTTTGCATCAGCCGCAACTCACACTTCAACACGACAGCCGTGCACGACTAATGGATGGGTGGTGATAATCACCTGATTCTTAAAGTCTGATGGCTCTGGAAGACATAGGCCTAATCAGAAACATGCATCTAACTTCTGCTAGGCTTATCGAATCAGATGGTGTCGCTAATTGTTCTCCAAGATATAGGGGTCTAAAAGTAATCGGGGTTTTTGTTTACCTTTCAGAGACTGATGATGACAAGATGATTTCGTTTTCTCGCTTTTTTTTAGTTCCTTCACCTTCTAATTATCGTATTTTAACAGTGATGCATTTCCGCGATGGGTTTGCAACTGAATACACGCAGTTACATGTAATTTTCACAAGGTTTTCCTTCAAGTCACATTGTGACACTAGCTGGTAACTGATATACATCAGTCACTCTGCTAAATATGTTTTACTGGCAATATATTACCACAGATCCTTGGGCAGCGAGGATGTGGGGCAAACCCTTTGCAAAATATTTCCGGAATCGATAAGCTATTTCATTGAAACGATGAATTTGGTTGAGGTAAGTGTAGAGAAAAAGGTATGAGCGTTTTATGCCTCAGCGTGACAATCGTACTGCTCTTTCTCAAATAGGCTCGAGGCGTGTACTAGAAGATGTGTTCCCGAAGAAAGTCACTATCTTGAAACAAATATAATAGTATTTTTCCGCTGCTAATATTTTTTACACATTTTTGTTGCATCTTGGCATCTTTGAAGGGACACTTGGTATCAGCCCCGATATCTTTCATTTTGTGTATTGTACACTCTTAAATCTCAAGGATCAGATTGACCCGGAATCTGGGTGGCACTGAGCCTGACCCTTTTCGGGTCGAAATATGACCCCCTATCGGGTCATATTTGACCCTTCCTGGGTGTATTGAACTTTGTCAAACGCATTGCATTAACAGTGCCTGAGTTTTGGAGATATGCCTATACTGATCGCTTGCACTGCTAGAAACCAGCTCTATACGTTCAAGGAACATCTTTGATCCGCCATATGTGATGTCTGGCTGTGACTGCAACGAACACTGTTGGCCAAGGGGACGACCATGTCCCACGGCGCACCAGTGGGAAAAAACGAGGGTCACATCCACAGAAATACCCGATTTGGACCCAGCTTGGCATCAAAGATGGTGCCCCGCAAGAACTATGGGAGACTGATGCATATCACACGACAAATTGAAATGGAAAAACGGAGCCCCACGTTATTCACTGGCGCAGTGTCGGAAGAAATAAATAGGGCACGCGATCGTACAATCTAGAAGCTCTCAAAAATGGTGGACGGCAATCCTCTCAGGGGACGACACGCAGCGGCTTACCCATTGCAACGGCACAATTAGCCAGGTGGGTATTTCAAAAAAGCGAGGTCATTCGGGAATAAAGTACACGCGCGAGTCTGCAATGAATGGGCACACCTCGCACGTGCGTCCGAATGACCTTGGACGCGCTTTATTCTGGGCATGCACTGTTGGAATACCGAACTAACTCATTCACGCCCAGAGGCTATGAAGTTTTTAAGGTATATCTCGATCACAGTCCATTCCTTCAGTAGAAATTCAACAGGGTACGTTGATTTTTATTCTGTAGTTTCATCAGGGATGGTATTTGGTTTCACGGCCTTTTTGTAGATCTAAGGAGTTCCGTTGTGTCCTGATTCAGATCAAACCTTAACCTAGGTAGTTTCCAGGCTGTCCTGAAATTAAACCATCGGTCTTCCATGACAACAAACGTGACAATACTAGTAATAATTGGCTAATAAAATAATTCGGAATGTCGATCAACAGTGAATGTATCGTTCTCTTTCTGTATTATTTTATATTGGTAATCCATTTCAGGTTTAGAGACGATCCAGCTGCATGTAGGGTAGGCCTGTACAAAAACTTTGGCTAAGCAGACTGAAAATAAATATAAATCGTGCAGCTTGAATGTATTGTCTAAATAGCAAGTGTGCAAAATAGAGATCCCCACGTTGTGTTAATCTTTGTATGGAGAAAATGCAAACGAGAGTTGTAACGAATCACGTTTTTTACTCGAGTCTAGCCATTGTAAAGTAGCGACTCAAGTTGAATCGAGTCAGGCAAAAAGGTCGAGTCTTGAGGATTCAAGTGTTTATTCTGAGCCAATTCGAGTCATAAATATGTGAGCTCAATGCGATAAAAAACAGAAAAGCCACTTTTTAATTTTAAGATTTATTTCTTGGTTATCATGGTCACATCACATCTTACTCTCAATGATAACAGTAAGTGAAATGAAAAATAGAAATTGGCGTTCCAAACTTTTTTCACAGAAAAGATGCACTTTTAAACTCAATTCTTATTAGCTTTCGATCTAGTCTGGTCTTCTGATGAGAGACCAAAGTCGAGTCATTTGCTCGGAGTGAGTCGAGTCATTTACCCGTTAGGACTCAAGTCGAGTCGCCAAAAAGTGTGACTCGAGTCGGACTTGAGTCGCGTCATTGACTCGAAATATTACAACCCCTTCTTCAAATCCAATCAGCTCAGACCCAACGAAATATAGGCCTACAGAAACCAGACGAGAGTAGGGCCTTGATACCAGTGAAAAGAAACTGTAAGGAGAGCTCCCAAGAACATTATTTAAAGCAATTCAATCTATTTAGTTCGGACTTAATGAATTTTCGATATAAAGAAAATGTTTTCTGTGTATTACGTTTCCGTACTGTGAATAATTTTGTTTTCATTCAATTAACGTCGTATTGTCCATAAATACGCCAGAGAGTCTCTGAAACCTCGCCTTGTCTTTTCCTTTGCATGTATTGTACAGTATAGGCCTCGTCAGTGTGCAAGAATTCAGTTTATTGTCGAGATCAAGCAAGGGCATTTTCTCTCTTTTCTTTTAGCGGCTTGCCTCGATCTCTCTTGCGGTCGCTGTAATTGCCAACTGTGGCGGTCGCCGCTGTTTTCTCCCTGTTGGCGTAAGTTTGTCGATTCGCATCTTGTACAAAAACCATCCGCAAGGAAAAAGCAATGACTGCTTGATTAGCAACATGCCGGGAAAGGGAGAAATCAATCGTCGAAGGAGTAGAAAAGTCTGAATACCAAAGTTCACTTAATCTTTGGCCTGCCAGCCTGCAGTTTCCCGCGAATCAACCGTCCTTCAAATCAGCCGTCCATAGTTTTTACAGTTGTTTTACAGTAGTAACAATTGCGGGGACGTGTTCTCTTTGCGAACACGCACGTCAGTGATCGTCTTATTTCTCTTGCCCACCTCCATGTAAAGTGGCCACACCTTTTTCTCCTGTTCAGCACATAGTTGCCATGCGTATTCGCAATAAATGGAATAAAAATGCTCCTCTTGACAATCATCTATAGACCTGCACATAAGGTTTCATATATCGACAACTGTATTTAGATGCAGCTCCGTCAGTCCATACGTCGTCAGTTTCCTGTCCTTTTCTGACTTTTTTTCAGGGTTGACTGGTTTGCTCGCTAGGCTTGCATTTACTCGTCATTTCCTTCGCCACCGACTGCACATTGTCGGTTGCCTTCGACAGTTTTCGTGCCGACTGAGAGCACCATGTTACGACGTTGGAAAAACTTCTTTACAATTAATTTTAATGTCACTTTTCTGTAAGATACACCTACATCATTATGAGCGTTAACATTTCTTACACTAGACAAATAAGGGGAAAAAATGCCCTCGCTTCGTCTCATTTTTAGTCTTAAGCTATATTGAACGGTTTTCCTCTAAAGTCCTTGTTAATGGAACCCAACAGCCCTCCGGCAGAAACTTGGAATTTATTCCATTCCTTCGTTGTTTCCCACCTCAGATCTGCGTGGAAAATGTCCTGCGATTTTTACCACTACCGTTAAGTTGGCAATTAACGTGCGCGCGGGTAGGTTTCCCCAAGCGATTTTGGCGAGATGGCAAATTTGATCAAAAGGGAGTTTTTAGCGCCAAAACTAATACCAGTCGCTCGGCTTAGCGGGAACACGCGAGGCAACGCTTTCCAGCGTCTGCGTCTTGCACTTACCAGTTTATTTATTTTCCATCTCGGGAGCTTGGATCTGCCGCAGAAACGTAATCACCATCGACCGTATGTACGAGGCATAAACGGAGACTTCGTGATTCGTGCCAGGTTCAGAGACAACAGGTCGGAAATTCTACTTTAGTTTTAATTCTCCATGATCGTTTTCGTTGACACAGAATGCTTGACATACAAAAAGGACTGTCGAGTCAGCCCTTTTCTCAAAATTTCAAAACAAAATTGGAAACGAATCGAGACTGGATTTGGCAGAACAGATTCCTTTGCGTTGTTTCTGTGAAATTTGCCTAGGTGTTCTACAAAGGAACTTATGTTAGTCATCGTTGATTGTCAGTCGATCCTCTGTTGTAATAACTTTGCATAACAGCCCGTATTTTTCAGAATCAATGGCAGGGTTTTAAACCATTATCGTGTATTAACTATACGTGTAGTTTTGAAAAGTAGCCGTGATCCAAGGGGTAAATGGCTCGAAACTACATAACGGGCTATCACCCGTCCGCGCTAATATCGCATTATGACAAGCCACACCTGCTCACACACGTGTTTGGCCTCAAAGATTTTCTGTCCCCCAAGGGAGACACCGCGGACTTCCGATCGATGGTGTGGAAGTGACAACATCCCCCCCCCCGGAGGTCGGTCAGAACAAATTCTTTTGCCTTGGAAACAGAATTAAAGAAAACAGTTTTGCCTAGGGAGATGCGTGCACAGGACTCACAGGCCTGTGTAATGGTGTGGGTTTATGGATAGTCCGTTGGTACAGCAGGCTCTACTTGGGCAAGTTACGTTACCGCTACAAAATTGTCCCGACTCTGGAGCATTTCATGGTGTGGAAGATGTCATACAATAGTCATAAAATGCTTGAAAACCGAGTATCGTCAGATGAGTCGCTCTTTACTGATGAACGTGCTCGGCTTAAAGTAATTCGTTACGTGCGTTTATCACTTGGTTTTATACTTCATGCTTAACAATGAATAACGTAGCATGTTTTACTTTCATTCAAAAGAGGTAAAGAATTTTACGTTGCCAACTGAGCGTCAGGTATTTGATGCTCGTTCTGTTAACCGTTTGTGCTCGTTAAAATGAACAGGCACGGCCCAAGGCATCTTCAACGATTCTCCATCATTCTGAAACGCCCTCTTTGCGCGTCGAGTGCACTTTTAGCCAGATGCAAGCTGGACTTTGCTTCAACTGGGAAGAATAACAAAGCAGACGAATTCTTCTCGCCTTTAATTGCATCTGGCAGTCTGCACACCTTAAACGCCCGCGGAAAAGTGTTGCCTGAGATCACGCCAGCGGTTTGTCTTTCTTAATTGACCTGATAACTATTTATTGGTTTTTTCCTAACGGTTTCCCCCGTTCGTGTTTTAACCACTTCGAAGTGTCATCCTGTAGCCCCCTCTACTGGGACAACCCCAAAGCTGCAATATCCTGGATTGGGACAGGTGGGGTCAGATGCACCCTTGAATCAACTACTCGAGGGGGCCGCGGGAGAACGTTGCTGTTTCTTTTCATGTCTCTCATCTTTGATTGGGATTGGTTTCAGTAAGATGGAAAACGTGTCGGCGCGTCAGATTTCAAAGCCGATATTACATCTGAGATTACCGTCGTAGTGCACTGAAACAGACCCATCAGATAAAGTTATATTTACGGGAAAATAACCTGTAGGTACTTAATCCTCTTAGTTATTCTCGGACTGGCTATTCCTGGGTCGTTATAATTACGCATGGAGTAATGCAATTCAAGTTCTTGTTAATGTCGACCACGTGATATTAGTGTGTATCACCCAAAACGAAATTCAAAGTGCACGTAAATACATAAGCGTTGACACGACTGCTTTACTTGTACGGGAACGTACGGAGATTCAGCGTTTTAGTGCAGCATGCGTAGAATTTTGTAGCGGTATTTAATAATGACACTTATGAATACTGTTAAAACCTCAGTCGCTCAAGTAGGTTCGAAACATCAGTGAGAAACCCAGGGTGAATGAAACATACTCGCGTCTTTTTCAAGGTTTTTTTTGTTTTTGGTGAACTAAGTATCACAAAGCAATGCTGCGACTTGCATCTCAGGGGAAATTTACTGCACGTCAACGATCCAAAGCTAACATTCACTTTCTAATTTCTAATTTCATTAACTGTTGCTTGAAAAGAGCCGTGAAAAAAATCTATTTCTTGAAGTCAGGACATGCATTATTCTAGACTTACAATTTACATTAACGTTTCCGAAGTTCCTTGCTCAGGCGCAAACAATGGTGTCCCCTATAGGGTCTTGACGAAATCGTTTTGAATGAGTGAAAACATCTTCCTGTTGTAGAGAGTTTCCCCTCACATTTCATGTTTCGTTGTTCATTTACTACATGACATCCGGTTAGTGAACCAATTTTCCCTGTACAAAACATATTTCGGTTTGTAATGTGCAGGTCGTTCAGCCTTTGATTAATGCCTCGAGCGAAACGTTGCTTTTTCTACCATTGTTTTACTCGATGAGGTAGTTTTTGGCAAAATGCGGGGACAAAGGTTTCATGCAGAAAGATTCTGTGCGGTCATTCAAAAATAAAGCGTTATTGATGTATTCTTAATTATATTGGTAAAGTTAGATCGGACTGCACTTAGTGAAAGTAAAAGTATGGCAGGTGGTCGGGGGAAATGGAGGCCCACACGAGGCCCCTTAAAACCAGCAGTACTCGGCATTCACCTGAGAAGAACGAGCTGAATTATACCAAACGAATGGCCTATCCACTCGGTGGCGAATTTATTATTTTGCAATACATGCGAATTAAGATGTGCGCGGCCTTTTTTGTAACTGCTGGGACCTGGGGCGAGAAAAATGGCAAAAGGCGATAAGACAGGACGTGTGGGTGAAAAAGCCCCAAGCCGACCGCTGCTAAATATAAAAGAAAGCATCTCACTATGTGTTGGCTCCGCCGCCGTTATTACACTTAAGCTGTGAAACAGGCCTTAAACCACGATTAAATTACTTTTCTGGGTTGAAAATGTTAACAGCGGTCGTGTACTCGTCATTAGCGCCGTGCACTCACGTTTATGTTGCCGCCTTCACTTGAGAAGACTTCACCGCGCCGGGCGCACGAGGTGAAAACGTTCTCCTGAACTAAACAACGACGGACCCCCTGAACAACAAACAAGCAAAGAGCCCGACCAGGCAAAGACGAATGAAAAAAAGGGAGAACGTGGACGAATACAACCAATAACGACCTTGATTAATAGGTCTCACGAACAGGGTTGATAAACGTGTTGATTACCGCACTGTTACAGGTATGCGCGTAAACTAAGTCTAGAAAGCAACATTGCTGTGAGTAGCATGGAAATGAATAAAACTATACATCACAAACGTATAATACTCTGCTTTAGTTTCACGGTGCATAATCTTCGCTGGTTTACGTTCGATTTTGCCCCACGAGGATGAGCAAAGTTACGTGTGCTTCCACTATTGATGTAGGTCTTCCATCCAAACAAGGTGGCAGCCTCGCCATGATCCATGCTTTCATTCAAGGTTTACTTCAATTTTTCATGCACTGCACATCCAGAGATTGGTGTATCTTCGGCACCGCGCATGTTCCACAAGCAGACACCTCACGTTTTTCCAAAATCTCGCAGCATATTTGTATCTTGTGCTAATAGCTGTCTTTGAGACTTAGAGATGTGACTGTGTCGTACATAAAGCCGGTAAAGAATTCAAACAAACGCTTCCAATTTAGTGCAACAAAGCCTTCACAGGAGTTTTTCATGCTCCTAGAACACCTGAAAGTTCTTTATGTCTGACAGCCTAGATTACACAAATCACGTATTGTTTTTGCGGGTTAATCAGTACGGTTAACGGTAAGCACAGACATTATCAGTATTTAATTTGAAGTCCTGCATAGAGCAGATGTTTCTATGCCAATTACAATGAAAATCGCTGTATTGACAAGGCCATTTTCCTTGTGAAGATTGGCTAAAGAGGCTCGAGAGATCGTGTTGCTTTTCGTTTAGCTTAAACTCCAGAGGCATTTCCGCGTAGCTGCTTTCATAGACTGCTGAATATAGACCCATTGGTCCAAACATCTGCTGTGTACATTCTTTGTAGTTAGCTAGGAAGGCAGCGTATCTGCTAACATTATCAGAAGAGAGTCGGCATAATCCTACATTGCCTTTATGGCATTATTGACGTTATGAAGGCTTAAGTGCTAAAATAGCCCACACCTCTCATTTGGAATGGCCCCTGGGAGAAATGCATTATCACCCGTATAGCCAAAGAAGAAAACAATCATACAAAAATGCTTTCACTGGTCACATCCTGAACCGATCATTTCCGTTCTGTCAAGAGTATATCAATGCGCCAGTGGCTTTCCCCCAACGGATGTGGAATTCCTCGGCAAGTGGTTCTCCTTGAAAGATGCGAAAAACTATCGTCGCCTCAGGAAAAAAAATGCATTCGAAATGAACCGTAAACGAACGGGTTCGGTTCTCGCGTAACTCAACACCATCCGCTCTCAATCGGTAGGGCCTGTGGTTGGCTTCAGAGTGTTTGAAACTGACCACGGCGTGTGCTGTAAGTGTTGTGTAGCGGCTATTTGTGAGGCGGTGAAATACTAAACCTAAATCTTTGCATTTGGTGCAAAACTAGTTAGTTTGTCTGGCCCCGAAGCTGGGCACTGCCCTTTCTCAAGGCACTGTTGGGTTAGACTTACAAATGTGGAATGTCAAATGAGACTTCCGGTTAAATTCATTGCAAGATAAATATCCTCAAGTTAAGAGAAGACTTTAACAATTTTTACATGTTCTACGAGCACAGGAAATTCTCATTGTAAAATGGAATATCAGTATCACACCCAATAATATTACCGCGTTAGGATTAAAGTTGCACTCACACGATAAGCTGATCTTGGCATTGCTTACTGTAAAATATAAAGAAGTTACTGGGCATTATTTTCTTTTACTGAAAGGAAATGATAACAATATTTAAAACGAGCTCTAGTTATCCGAGAAGGTTCCCTATTTGCCTTGTTAAATTTCAAACTTGTGCATCCGTAAACTTCCTTTAGTTTAAAAAACGTTTTTCAACAGACTTAAAAAAAATAGTTGATGCTCGCTTTTTCGTACTTGCATGTTGTAATGTTTGACATCAAGTTCTAGAAAAAAAACTGGTTGCAGCTTTTAGCTTACTGATGTCACGAATTGACCCCAATATTCAACAGATTCTCGGTCAGAAACGAGCTCATAGGAGTTACATTGTTTTTTTGTTTTTGTGAAAACAACTATGGTTCGAAACTTAATTGCCTTTTATATACAAGGTATGCTTTTATATTACATGTACACATTATTCCTTAACCTGAATTGATACCTGATTGCTTTTTCTTAGCTTGTAACAAATTGGAAGCGAGAATAATGCAGCGTATCTCCAATCAGTAATTAGCAAGTATCACCATTACCTCTATTAAAGCCTTTTTGGGGGGTTTGCGTGTCTTAACGAATGAAAATAATCGAAAAGAAAACGCCTTTCATATGTAGTCAGAAACAAGCTAATTTAGAATTTTAAGGGTTTTGTGAAGGAAATGTTGAGAATTTCTTCCTCTTTGATAGCATAGGCCCTATCCCTGTATTGTTTGTCACTTGCAAATTCAACAAAGCTGATTTCATTGCAGGTTATCTATCATTGGAAACGAAACTGCAACGCCTTCATGTATATTTAATGGTTATGAGAAACTAGGCCTAATTCCTTTCAAGGTTCCCTTATAACAAAATATAATTCAAAACGTTAATGCGTGCCTTAACATGATATTGTGATTCAATAACATTCACTTTCACTTTCAGATACCATTTAATATATATACCGGTTACTTTGGAGGAAAACGGCTGGTGATTGCAAAGAAAGAAATTTGTAACTTCGAAGCCGTTAAGAATTAAGTGGCCCCATCTGCCTTCATTTTTATGTGATCATTAGGGTTGGAATTTTCAGTAACTTTCATTGGAAATTAATGACAAATGATGGGTCTCCTGTGAATGGCAATCTCCATGTGACCTTTCGGCACAGCTATGTTCGACGTGCAAATCGTTACTACATATTTCTTGGCAGTAATGAAATCAGTGACCCTGTGCCCGTAGCGTTGGGGGCTGCTCTGTTAACAGCGGCATGACCTGACCTCGCAGAGTCGAGCAGCTGTAGAGTACCCAAATGTGACGTCATTTAGAACCAGTAGATGCTGTACAAACAAATGGAGTACGCGCGCGCGTTGGTTCACGCGCGGGTACTCTCGCAAATGCTTTTTACACACATAAGTGTACATGTGACGTATTCACTTTGGCACTCTATAGAGGTCAGGACTGGGGCAGCGAAAGGTGTTGCACCTTGTTACCTCATCAGTGCTTTGTGCGGCGAGTGCTGCACATTAAGGACTTGATTAGCAATGTCTAAACAAAAACGCCAGCTAAATTGGCGCGATTTGAACAAGTGGCCGGATACAATACTGTGCTAATGGTTTCATTACACATTTGACGGAAACAATTAGCACTCGTGCTTATAAGCCGAACGAAAGAGCGGTGAATGTGAAAGGCGGTTTCACTTTCCATTTGCATCTGATGGTCTTTCAAATCCCCGTCTCATTTTTGAGCATATTCCCGAAACTGCACGACGAAAAGTCATATCGTTGTTAATCTTAGGAGTTGGAAAGACGATCCCAGACTTCGTCGTTAAACCGTTAGAATGGATTTAAACTCCCAGTTATTCCTGTAAAACATGTTCTCTAAAAGGATATAGAGGGAATACGGAAGGGTAAGGGGGGAACACATTGAACGACCAATGTAATCAAAAGAGTAGCTAATAAGGATACTAGGAGAGATGAAGGAATTTATAATCAATGAAACAGCAAAAGGAAAAGTTGGGTAGTTGGTTATATTGGCTGGTTGGGTAGTTGGTTATATTGGCTGGTTGGGTAGCTGGTTATACTGGCTGGTTGGGTAGTTGGTTATATTGGCTGGTAAAGGTATCAAAAAAGTAAATAGACGAAGTGAACAACATGATTAAAACACGAAATTAGGCAACAAAGTAAAACAGGAAAAGTAAAACAATAATAAATCTTCAAGATACGTTTGGAACTGGTATTAAAATTAGCATTTCAAACAACAACAAAACAAACAAAAAAGTGTGATGTGAGAATGAAACACAAAAATGAATATTAATTAATTAATTGAGAAGATATTCGAACTAATGAAATGACTTTACCTGCCTCTGGGCCCTGGTATTAATTTGATCCATTCCAGAGTTCAAAAGTGTTGGAAAGTATGCTTGGCATCACAGGTCTTTGGAAACAGACAAAATGTAATGATCTGTTTGATTTGGCGTGAGTGTTACGGTACGGTGGCGTGGTTTTGTTAAATAATGCATGATTTGAGATTTGCTGGACTCAGGTTATTCATACATTGATACACTGTAAATATGCTGTGGTTCTTCCAACGAGCTGGCAATAAGGAACATCAAAACACCCGAAGTAGTTCCTGGGTATGCGTTCTACGGTGAGCGTGGAGGATTAATCTGGCAAGACAGGTGTATAGCAACGATTTCAGAATCTTGTCAGAGTGGCATTTTGCACAAATTGACCAGGCAACATCGTAACAGTCAAAGGGTAAGATCATGATAACGTTGAACAGTTTATCGAATTTGGAGATATTTTTGGCAGTAACATCTGTGTGATCATCAAAACATATGCTCATCAAGAATAATCCCAAGATACTTGTACAAATGAACTTGTTCGATTAACATATTTAATGTGATATGCACCTGAGAAAAGGTTAGAAACTGTGGATAAGGTCCAAAAATCATGAATTTAGTTTTACTCACATTAAGCGTAAGTTCGTGTCCCATCAACCATTGGGTTACTAGATTAAGGCCATTCACCACTCTAACATCAGATTCGACATCATCAAGGGTTGTGTCGTCGAGCGTTATCTTGCTATCGTCGGCAAATGATTATGCCCATTTTTCCTTGGTGTGTATTATAAATCCTGGTATTTATAATACACAGAAAGAATATAAATATATTTGATGAAAAAGAGGGGACCAAGAATTGAACCTTGTGGGTCCTTGCACCGTCGATCTCTGTAGCCTGTTTCTTCCTGAGAGGCATGATTCAAACCATTTTGATTCCAGCCCCTTGACTGATTATCGCAGAGTTGAGATAGAAGAGTATAGTCAATAATATTGAACGCTTTCTCAAGATCAAAAATATGGCGCCTGTTACCCACTACAGTATGCAGTTGTGGAGGCTAGTAATATCTGCGAATGGTAAAAGTCCACAGTGCTGAACAGGAACGGCATTGTGCGGAAAAGGATCTGTAATTCCAAATCTGGTATCTCCATCATCTGTCAGTATAAACCCTTCGGCTTTGTTGACAAATGCTATCTCATGTAGAGTATGTTGGTCAGTTCACTGGAGGCGAGGTTGGTCACGTTCGGCCAACCTACATTGGCTTCCTCCTGATCAGGTTTTCTTGATTGAATCTTGGCCAATCTCCTCCCTCCCCATCAGGAAATGTTGAGATTGTCTGGCACCGATCTGAAGTAGAGGTCCCCAGACTGTGTCTGAAAGCACGAGAGTATAATCGTCTCTTCATCTTTGCAGTCCAGGAAACAGGATTCTTTCCCTCTGCTGTTAAGATCATCCCTTGTGTTTTGTTTCATGGCTGTGTTGGCTGTGCTGACAAGTTGTGTGACGACCATAGGCAGCATTACAGACAAAACGCAGACACAAGGACATTCCTTGTCGGACGATATTTCCACGCATTGTCGATCCCCGTAAACGTTTGTTAAACGGAGTTCTTCCTGGTTGAAATATGCCGGGTGAGCGTTTCAGATGTCGCATAAGTTGAACACGTCTGCGATGGTCTCTGACGGTTTCATTCTAAATATTTAAGATCAGCTAGCGGATAATTGTTTCACGTCATGCGAAATTCAAGGAAGAAATATTTCTTCCCAGTAGTCGATCCGTTCTACCAATATTTTCGCCATTTTGTAAGCTAACTGCATTCTCCGCCTGAAGAAGCTTGATTTATTCCAAATCAGATACGACCTTCTGAAGGAAATACATGCAGGGAAATAAATCTGGGATTCGTGCTGTCTCCTCCCCCCCTCGTTCTTCTGCGTGCATCGACGCGCGGCCCTAGTCCCATGAAGATGCCTGCTTTGATAGGTCTTCACATAATTCACAGTTTAATCGAGTTAGGGCATCAATCCCTTTAACGACATACCCTAGAATGTAACTGCCCGACTAATTGTAATTGATAGCCGGCGATCCATCTTACAAGTGGATGCTTTAAGGCTACCCCTTAAATCTCACCAGCTAGAATTGTCATGTGCCCTGAGTGTTTTTGCAGCGCATGATGGATGGCTGCCGAAATCTCTCTCCCTAGACGGTCATGCAGTTACGACACCCCCACGCACAGGCACATTTAATAAAAAAAACTTGCCTCGTCTTTCTTACATCCCCACTCTTTCTCAGTCGTGGAAAGAATCTTAAATTAGTTGAATTTTTGATTTTCCATTTCAGATTGGAAGCACGTTCCACTCTGTCCCATTTTAAGGTGATGCGTTATCCTTGTGAGCGACATTTAAAACTAAAAAAATGGGCTGGCTAGGTACTCGAAATTGAGAAAGGTGGGTGTCTGCCGCAGCACGAAAAGTAAACAACACTTATATTACGACGTCTTTGGACTATAATATATGGGAAACAAGCTTGTTTGCAAGAAGGATAAAAATGATTGGTATCACACAGTGACTTTGAGTGAGATTATTTGACAGCTGTGCGTGACTGTACAAGTTTGTCCCTAAAACAACAAAACGAGGACATTGTGGGGCTAAGGAGAGAGTACCAATGTAGAGTTTGAACGTACATATGCCATAGAAGCATTGTTAAAATAAAATCCCTATTTTTTATATATACAGTTAGGCTACATGTTGTGATAAAGCTTTGATGTTGAAAAATTAACTTTTTTTTTCACTTTTCGAAATATGTGAAGCTTTATACTATAGTGTCTTATAAGATGTTCAAATGGTACAGTCTTTTCAAAGTGATTGTGAATTGCCTGTTGCGTTTTTGCGTTTCTATTTTACAGAATTCCTAACTGAAAAAAATCTGTCTTCTTGCTCTTGTACTCTCTTTCAATAGCTGGCTCCTACCACTTTGAACTGTCATACTGTGTTCCGATGTTGTGAAAGACTCCATGAGCATTCCAGCAAAGGAAAAGGTAAATGCACCAATGTCTTATGCTATGTTTATTTTGCTGTTTCACTGTTCACGGGGCATAATTATGGCATGGCAACTCACTTGTGCTATTTACTTAGTTTCAAAGTAAAAACGAACGAGAATGTGTAACATGTTTTCGCAGTCACCACTGCGTGATTTCAATTTTCGCCGAACCCTTCACTTTTTCACTTGAATTCCTCCGCCCTCTAGGCGTGCCAATGCTCGCCTCTTGCAGGGCAAATTGTGTCCGTCTCTTCACCTGGTAAAACATCATGTAATCGGAAAAAAACGTCAAGGAACCTGATTATTTTCCATGCGGCGCAGAAAGCCAGGTTCTTGGTAGTTTCTAGACATTGATTTCTCTCTTATTGAGTTTTAAATTGAAATCAACGGCTGTTTTGTTTATAATTGTAACGGTTGTTGTATTTGTTCGGGTACTTAGTGCTTCAGTTTCAATTAACCTCATGTACATTTTACTTGTGGGTGACTATAATCTTCAAAACGATGTACAAATGCATTGGACGTCGGGTTTCAAACGTCAGCTTGACTCAGTGCGTGGTAACTGTAAATATTGTGTAATCACGTGTGTTGGTACACGTGTTGCAAATTGGTAATGCTTTCCCGCGCGCTCGCAGCTGGAACATCGTTCCTCTCCACTCATAAAACGGGGACTTTGTGAAAATATCTTGGACATGACTGGAGGACAGTGAACTGCAGCTGTGCCGGAATATTTATAGGGGCAATGTCAGGAGTTAGAGCTCTTAATCTATATCTTTCTTCTGCATGAGAGATAAAATTATTGTATAATATAGATAGAATTATCATGTGCCATCTAAGTGAAATAAAATGCTTCCACTGGATGTGAAGCCCGTTGATATTTTTTTGGGCAAATTTTCCAACCTTATTTTCCTCTTTAAGAGGACAGATAAACCAAGTCACAGTCTGTGCTCTGGTTGAATTCAAATCTGCCCTTCAGCTACGTGGTTGCTTTTGATTAATTTAAAAAGGACAAATTTTGATTTCTTTTGGCAACCCTCCAAAACGCGTCACAAATAAGCTATCTTGCTATTTCCCTTCGTAGTTTCCCTCTCTCTGGGCCTCGGAAAAAAAATTCAAGTCGCCATATTACAGGGCACGGTGTGGTTATTTAACGACAACCACCTTGGCGAGTAATCCTTCTCATTACATGCAGAGCACGCTCCGCTTCCCCATAACCGGTTTTCCGGCGGCTCAGCCTCAGTCAGGAGGTTTTTTGTGTTTCGGATTTTCCAGTGCCCGTCCCACGGACCACAGCAAGGGGAGAAGCCCTCTTTTCTGTCCTGGCACGACCGCAAGTCGGAGAACATCGATTGTTTGTTCAAGCTGGACTCCAGAGGAAATTGGCGAGAATTGGTTTACGAGGCGTGAAGTGTCGTCAGTCGAGTAAATATTACTGTTGAGAAAACACTGCGATGGATCAAGCGTTTTCCATCGGCATTGGGCAAGAGGTTCCACTCCGCGCGCCAAATTTTGTCACCTTGTTCTTTGTAGCGAGTAAGATGCTAAACAGGTATGTACGTCGGCAATTTTTGACCTGTGGAGTCACTCAGAGCTAAATCCCCTGTCCAAAGATAATAGGCTTGTACAGAATAATCGGATGTTGTAAAAAAGATTTTCGACCAAAGTGTGTAAATTTTGTGTGCAATTCGAGGAAGAAACATTTTATAAGCAGCTGCTTAGGTTATTCATTGCTTCTTTTATCCTTGGCGGAGGCTCCTTAGAAATCCTTGCCCACAAAATAAATCTTTATAAAGGATGTTTTGAAATAAAATAACCACACGTACTGAAAACGGGCTGTCATAGACGCCTTTACCGTTCTCCGTTTATGATAAGGAACACCTGTACGTCATCTTTATACCACCTGCCCCATGTGATATAAGAGGACAGGGATAGTTATTGTGCCCCTTTACAGCCCTGGCAAGTTTTTCAAAGAGCTGCAAATATGCTTTGAATTGCCTTGATATTAGGCAATCAAATACCCGAGAGGAAACGAGCAATGTAGCCCGTGTCAATGCATTAACTGAGCCAAGAAAAAAATATGCAAAACAGTCTGCATTCGCCCGCAACTCGATACCCTGCCCGTATCTAGACATCTCCGCTTCAATTTTCCCCCTCCCCAAGTATCCTTTAGTTTTTGCTATTTTCAAAACCACATACGGGACTGATCGTCGCGCAACAATTAGATTAGTCTGATGCGACCACCCACTAAGTCTGTCTCCTTAGGTTTTTTGGAGAGGTTTGTTTGGCACTGACTGCTATTACCTGGAGACCGAGGATTCTTCCATGAGGGAGGCAGACATGCTGGTGTCGGGGCTTCCACGCATGCCCAGCAACGGCGTCGTAAAAGATCTCGTGCCACAGCTTTAACGACTACCGTCGTTGGCCCTTATAATGGCAACAGCAGACCGGAAAAGTAATTGTCTGTCGTGCTAGTTTGGACGGGGATAATCTATTTCCACTCTTACTAGCAGTAGTAGAGCAAGTTATGCTGAAAAAAAGTTGGTTCGAGTCAAATCGTCCCGGTTTTGTAGCATAAACCCGAGCTGAGCCACAGACGAATCAGGTGTACAACATTTGTAATGAAAGAATACGAGCATTAGCAAGTTTTTTACACCCAGTAACAACTTTCTAAAGATGCGTTTTGATGTTAGAGTGACCGTTGATCCCTGCTATTTAAAAAAAAAAGGTTGGATTCATTCAAGAAGCATTTTGACCAATGTTTTTCAGCCGTTCCTTTGTCTTCTCTTTGTGTCATCGCTGTGGCATTTCTAAGAAGAGGTTACGCATGTAGGCAAGTATAATAGAGGACGTGGATAATGCAGTCGATAACCTCATCGTGATGTCATGAAACATTCAACAAACGTCATTTTGTTATTTGGTATTTCCAAAGAGCACAAGTCCACAAGTTGCCTGATTGGTATCTCAGAAATTCACTCCATCACCGTAAATTAGAAATGTTATTAGTTAGTGTTTCAACTACTTATGTGAAGGCTTTCCAAATGCCACGATCGCAAAACAACCTTTGAATTGCAACCATTGAAGTGGTTAGCCTTTTGACATTAGAACTCATTCTTTTAATCTTAAAGTACAACTCACCTTAAAATATCAATAAAGCACTAAACCGCATTAGATGAAGTTTATAATGCCACCAAAGAATTATAAGAATCGTGAACTTTACAATGAAGAGCTCTTCAAAGTAATTTCATTGTCGCTGTTTGAAATAATTGCGACCTTATTCCTTGGTTTTCATGTTTGAAGTGCGAAGGAAAAACAAAATAAAGTTTTGAAGTCTTGGTGAAACTCGGCTAACACCCCTGGGGCCATCAGTGATAAACGTTGACAGCAATGAATGCGAAAAGGCAAGCGATCATCGCTTGCTACGCCGTATTAGAGAGGTTGTTGTCCGAAATTGATACGGACGCAGTTACAAAGAGATTACTGATGTAACACCCAATCATTGCTAAATCGGGAATATGCTATTCAAGTTATTGGCCGTACATCAGCGGATCAGTTACCATCAACTATACTTTATTGCACTGTTTGACCAACACGGCCGGGTGAAGCAGGTAAATGATAGGGTTTCAAACGTATCGAAGCGACCTCTTGACGTTTCGTCAAGCATTTGAGTGCAGCACAAACACATTAAACTCGAAACAGTAAGTTTTCTACTTTGAAGACTTGGGCTTTGTGTGGTAAAAAAGTCTCTACCGAAGATGCAGAAGATACAAAGGACCATAGAAGACGCTAAGTTTAATACAATTTTGGTATAGACTAATCCAGTAAAACGCCCTCGCTGCGATAGCGCCACACACTCACGTGCGCTTTCTTTCTCACGTCGCACTTGGCAGGTTATATCACCCTATCCGGCTCGAGCAGGACCAAGAGAGAACGTAATTGTCCTAGAAACGAAGGTGGGGAACTGCACTTCATGGGTTCGCAAACGACCCTGAAATACACGTTATCGCTACCATCAAATTAGGGAGTGCTCCTGCTTAAGGCGAAATAGTCGGAGAGGCGTACCACGTGTTTGCGAGCGAGGTGATGCCTTGGCAATGGCTTCTCACTATGGTGGTTGGATTATATCTTTAGACCTTTCTTTGGCTTTGCCAACCGTGGTTAGCCGTGAGTACAGAACCAAATGATTCACAAATTTCTCAAAATCCCACGGAAATACTGACTGAAAATTACTTTCATTTAAACCCTGAAGAGGCAGACGTGCATCTTTGAGCAAAAGCTGCAGCTAATCAACGGCGAACTTGGCTGCCCATACAAAACAAAAAAGAGGTGTGCAGACTGATCCGAGGAAACATCGTTTACTGACACCACGCTCGCGCAAATGCATACTAGCGTTAATGTGCCTTTCCATATGCGTGTCAACACTTGCGCCAAGCGTTGCGTATCCGTCCAAATCATTCCCAGAGCGATTTGGACGACCAAACGCAACGCACACGTGGGCCATGTTCATGGAGTCGATTTTTGTGTCCCTGAAAGTGAAACGCATGACGCATCGTGTACGCAACGCAACCAAAAACGTATGGAAAGGCGCCTTCAAGCTTTATTTGTTGTGCGTGCATTATGTCAAGTCACAGCACCCAAAGAAGCTCCAACGCGCGCGTACCACCTGTGTGCGAGTGTGCATGCTGCCGCAGTAATTACCTGTAATGCAGGTTTTGGGCTTAGTTAAAATACAAATACAAATTGTAGGAAACGATTAAATGCTTAAAATGTCACCGATGTTTCCAGTTAAAGGCTTTAGTTTTTCTTCCAAGTAGTACCGGTATTAAAATACAAATTGAGTGCGGAATTGAAAAATGTACAGATTTCCAAAAATATCTGTCAGTGATTAATTTTTGTCTGTGTGCCTAGCTTGATATGTAAAATAATATTCATCTGTCTATTAGGATGATTTTGTGTGTACGCAGTCAGATACGTAATTTGAAACCAAGAAGTCTGTGTCTTGTATATGCTAATTTTACTTACGGCTTGGTTCTTGTGTTTTGCTACAAAAACAAACGAAGTGGTTTTTCCATCGTCTGCAGGTCACTTGATGTTGTTGGTACAGGGTTTTCTTCCACACTGCCTGAGGCAGGCTTGCCACGCGCACGTCTGATGAAACTATGTACGGATAATGGGTGGAGAGGCGACACACGAACCCACATATTGACCATGAAATTTATCTTCTCTTCTTGGCGACGTGTGATTCGGGGAAAGAGTATATATGCATCGTCACCAAGGTAAGCGATAACTTTGTCCACCAATCACGTCGCAGGATATTTGTCTTATAAATACGACCTTATCTGACGCCGTCGCCATGAATGATCATATCCTACGTAAATGCATGCATATCGTGTTAATCAGTGCTTTGAACTATGAGAATAATATCAAGGATTTTTCAAGTTTATTTTTCACTCATTGCGAGGATATACTTCCATAAGTTATCGAGGGCTTCAGTTTGGAACAAGTCTGTCATCGTCAATTTGAATGCGAGATGGGTAGTAAGGACGATTTTGCTGAAAGCAAACTATGTGCTTGCCTGACTTGAACCGGCTCTGTCTTTGTGAGTGGCGTAGTTTACTGGGAGCGGGAGCTGCTTACTTGTCTAAGGATGGTCTGTGTGCAATGGTCTTTACTGTCAGATTGTGCACCTGTTGGGATCTCAACTGAGACCATTAGGGATCGAGGGTGACCCATACCCTGACTCAACATCCAGTTCAAGGGAGAAGGACCCGTGCCACTGGGATGTGAGCCATTCAACGGTGTACCGAACCGTTGCTGCTAGAGGTTCTGCATGTTGCAGTGGCGACAGAACAGCTGTTGTTCAGTTTTTGTGGGAGTTTTTTTTTAATTCTGTGTGCTTTTTTTCTTCTTCTAGAAACGCTTCCGGTAAGGTAGTTGGTTTGTCCACGTGCCATCTGGACAGGTGTGGGTCACTCGGTAGAGTATTGCTTTCTCAACGACAACAAAGGGGGTCCACTACCCTTGTGTTATTTCATGAGAATGAGAGATGACTTTTTTTGACAAACCTTACCGTCATACTACGGGGAAGTATTTTCTTGTCGAGGTGTTTCTTCAAATATTATTACACTCATTTTACCCTTTCAAACTCCTATAGCCATCAGCCCTGACGCGCGTTTTCGTATTGTCACTGATGATAAGAATGCAACTTGACCGTTAATTAAACAAGGCGATCTTTCCCTGTGCAGTTTTGCAGAAAGGGGTGTGCATTTAATTTGATTCTTCGCAGAGCAACCTATAGTTTGGCACAGCAGTTAATTTAATTTTGACGCACAAAAGGTGTACGAGCGATATGCCACAAAAACTACACCAACTGGAAGGGCTTTTTTTGTTGGTTCGCCTCGACATCTTTGCTCATGATCATAAAAATTTTGTTTGGCCTGTGAAATCAGTTGTTTATTTTATATTCCCGTCATTTACATCTTAAAATTGCAACAATAATGTTATTCGTGAAGTTTTTCACTCCAATTTTTCTCATTCATTTTGAGTTTTTTTTATCAATATTCCACTACCGTTTTCTTTGTTTGAAAAGTCTATAAATACCTTCCCAGCATTGTGCGGGTGAATAGCATATTTCATATACTATTCTAGGAGAGCGATGAACTTGAAATCTGGTTTGGTTGTGCACCATTAAACTCGCACGAGGAGTCGTTTGTGTCTTGAAAGGGAATTATTATATGCGTTGGTTAATTATTTTGTGATCATTTGCTCCGATTGCATTGAGTCATAATATTTGTAGATTTTAAACTTTCATTTTTGAGACGTGGCAAGATGCTAGCTCAACATGATAAGGTTTGAATTAACTTCAGATACGTCCTCTAGGGTTAATAAAATACAGCCTTTGTTGTGGCTTAATGGTAAATGGTGCGCCTTACAAAATGTAGCTATCCCGTGAAACTGCGCACCACAGCGAGAAATTCGCAGCTTCCGCTTAAAAAGAATCAGTTTTCCTTGAACTAATACTGCTCTTTAAGAAATGTAGCTATCCCGTGAAACTGAGCACCACAGCGAGAAATTCGCAGCTTCCGCTTAAAACAAAATCACTTTGCCGTGAACTAATACCTTTAAGTTCCCATTAATATCTTTGAAATTGACTACAGTCATGACTGTAAGCAAAGATTGATTCCTTTAGATCACAGTCGTCTGAGTTTACACAATTACAACTTGGCGGGTGGAAAAAAGTACAAAGCAGTCGCCATCGCCTGAATAACGCTGCTTGGAATGGCCAAGAAATCAATATTTACCTACAACGTGGTGAGAGGAATAAGAAAAACCTTGTACCATGCTCTGTGTCGTGACAATATGCCGTTAACAAAATTTCAAAACATAGGCTGATTTCTTATAGGGTTATGGTGTAATCATAAAACCTGGAACGCACGAAACATTTTCCCCAAAATGTTCCTTTTGTTACGTCACTGTTACGCCGTCCTTTATTAAGGTGTGATTAATTAAAGAAAATGTTTTGCCTATAACTTTTGAACCAGATTTGATGTACCATGTTTTATTTTTGCGATCTGGTAGGCCTAATCCTGACAAACATCCGCCCCCTCGATATTTTTTTCCTGGTGTGCATTTATCGGGAACTGAGTCTTTAAGAGTTGAAAGAGTAAACCTTTCCAGTCATTTTGAAACCAATTTTACGAAAAATTGAACATACCATCGTTACGCAGCGCCCATTTTTCCGAGACAGGTCAGCCAAAAGTGTGTCTACTTGTACTTTTCCACTGGGGTGCTCCATGTACGTGGACTAGCACGAGTGAAGCCTTTAACTTCAAATGACCGTTACTGGAAAAACCATATGTCTGATAACGTAAGACCTTTTCATTTGTAATGATGAGTGTCGTTACATGCACGCCAAGTTTCAAAAATGACCGGGGGGGGGGCAAAATCCACCCCGGCTGTGAGATGGGCCAAAATAACCTGGCTCCTTGAGGGTTTTACAAGTAATATGCTAAGAGTAATGAACAAGGGCTGATGATATCATCATGGGGAAGATCACTCTCGTATGCCTCATCCATGGGAGTTATGTTTAAAATCAATTCACCGCACACCTGTGAAGGGGAACAGCAAAATTGAAAGGAGTTTTCCAAAACGCGATGGTCATCAACCCGGATGTAATTGCAAGGAAGATTTTGACAGACATGAAATTTTGTGAAGTCATCAAACCGGAAGTCGATAATACCCGATCACTGAAACAGACAAGAAGCTTTTTTCCTTTTAGGAAGCTTTTCCTGAGGCGGATTGCCTTCATGTTGCGTGTGTCTAAAGCGTCAACCATTTTTCCCAAATTGCATTAATTTGCGCTTGAATTTAAAACCCGATAGCACGCTCTGTCACTGTAATCATAAATTTGGCTCAAAGTGCGTTTGATTGTAGGCTATTTCTCTTGTTTTTATTTCTCTCATTCTTAGCTCGGATTAATCGCCGGTTTGAATAAATCAAAATCAGAAGTAATGATTGTAGTCAACAAAGGCATCCAGGAAATGAAATGTGTCCGTCCGCGGCAGTTTTAATTAATTCCAAGACAGCCAACAGAATCCACCCAAAGTAATACGGTCCATGTATAGCTGAAAGTGCAAGCAGTACTTCTCAAGTCACGAAGTGTGCTCTCGACGTCAGTGAAAATAAGAGGCGTGAGACTGATCCGATCTCATCTTGCCGACCGTAGAGATATATGATGAAAAGCACACAGCAAGCGCGTGTTTCGTGTTCGCGTGGTCCATCATCCTTATGAAATCCCCGATAATACAGAACTTCCAGGGAAAGTTTTCAAGACTTAAAACTTCCATGCCATCAAATAATCAGCTGGAAAATATCTAGACAATATTTAACACAAGAACAAACAATATTTAATTGTAGACCCCCTCCAACAGCGTGCGGGAAAACATCCGTTTAGAAAAGGCTTCATGCGGAATCCGTGCAAGATTGTGACGACATTGACTCAAGCAATGCTCATATTGCAAAGCTGCATCTACCAACGTATCTTTAAAAAAAGGCCGGTTGTGGAATGTCCTAGGCCAGATCAGCCACCCCCATGGTGCGTGTTTCTTGTACAGCAAGTTCAGGCATCGGCGTTTTCATTTGGTCAGTGAGATTCTTGCTCAGAAAAAAACTTTAGTAGACCTTTGAGTTGGTTTTCGGAAGGAGAACAAGAATTAGTGGGTTCGTTTTCGCGTTCTTCCTCAAGGAGGACCGCCGGATAAGTGTTTCTCATTGCTTCTACCCGAACAATTTTCTTCTTAAGAGCTCGAAATAAATGTACTTGATCACAGATGGCAAATCTTTATGCTGCCCAGCGTCACATCCAATTTTTAAACTCTTGTAAATGGTACACTTCCATTAACTGTGGCACTATGCTGACTTTCTAGCTCATGGTTACCGTTGATCGGACGTTTATCATCTTCATAATGCGTTTAACAAAAGATTTTCATGGTGGTTGCATTTGGAAGAGATGAGCTTTTAGTATATAATTAAGCAAGAGGTGGCATGTAATTCCCAAAGATACTTTTAAATATCATATCTCACAACCCTTTGAGAGCTCAAGTATGGCACAGTGACGTTTCTTGTTTTGTTTTGTACCAAATGGTTTTCAGTTTTGTGACGAATATTAGTCAATTAATTTCTTCGCAATGTGTATCAGTACAAACGTGCAAGAGTTGTCTTGGTTTCCGCTTCGATCAATGCTGTAAGCTCTAAAGGTTAGGATTACGGTACCTCATGCAGAATCTGGCTGGGATAGGTTTTCTAGCTAACAATCGGTTACGCTTTATGTCATTTCACCCAGCTCGCTCGATATTTACAAGCTATTAAATTTCCCTCGCGCGGTAATTCAACTAAGACCGTTTTCCGCGTGACGCAGTTGCACATTATGCTATGAGGGCACTTGCCAAGGCTTGCATTATGAAGTCTCACTTGAATTAATGGAAAAGGTATAGGCCGTTCTTACAGCCTTTTTGAAAACCAGTCTCATTGACAGTAAAATCAATTTCTGTTCGATGCCGTCTTCTACTCTTTTGCCTTGTACCAGAAAACACCGGAAGAAGTGTACGATTTGGTATATTGAACCCTGCCTGTGATCTTATTTAGTACCATGCAAGAACACAGTTCGGAGTTTGATTTGTTGCGTTTCAGGGGGTCCTGTTAGGTTGTGTTCAATGATTTCTATCTCCTCAAGTTAGCATGCTCTCAACAAAGTTGGTGGATTTTCGGGGGGAGAAGAAGCAAAGGACAAACTCACCCTTTGTACGAGACCATTTGTGTTGAAGTCCCCGTCCGATTCTTCTGGGCTTTGGGGCGAAAAATTCCGTTTCCACCAGGGATCAACGCCTTCACCAGCCCCGCCCTTTCTAGGTGCCGCCCGGGCCACCAGGCACCCAGCTAGCACGCAGACCGTGGTCAGGACCGCTGCAACACAACAGAACCTCATGGTGTTTTATCTGATGAGTCCTTGTCAGGAGCAAAAACCCAAGGCCTGCCACAGAGTAGGCTCCCCTTGCTTAGGGTACAGTTTGAAGTGGTCCTCTCCCTCAAACTTCAGTTCGCGCGCGATTATTAGCAGACGAGATTAACGGCAGTTAAGAGTCAAACTCACGACACAGTCTCCATACAAACGAGGAGGGGATGTAGGCCGACTGTGATGCAGTGATGTGCAGCACTGAGGTTGGTGATGGACAGTACGCTTGCCGACCATGTGCGACTCTCGTGAGCGCGTTGCGTCAAATGCCTTGATTTCTGCGATGCCTGGTATATATGTCATTTCGAATCAACATCTCCATGGACCGCGTGCGTGGAACTTCATGAGTGTGGGATGATCAGTGGGTGTAGTTTTCCGACACTCATCGACTAGCTGATGATGGAATCCGTGACGTAGTACCTTGTCTATCACGCACAATGGTACTGACGGTTACCATGTAATTAAAGGGTCAATGCAATGCAATTTTTAATAACCCTTGCTTATACACCTTTCTGTCTATATAAAATGGTCAGATTTGTTTTGCTACTTTAAAGGGAACTTTGAGGCTCATTAGTTCTTTATTTATGCATATTCATGATAAAACAGTAATGCCAATCAAGGAAAAACATCAATTTAATAGTGATTTGTGAATAAAAATCCAGGAATTTTTGATATTTTTCTGTCTTAGATTTCTCTTCCTATGATTATTTTTGTCGTATTGAGCAATGGCAAGAAGGCAACAAGCAGCCCCTTCTCATGAATGGTTTCAAAGAGCAAATACTGGCATCGAGGCATGTAAATTGAATAGGCATCACAGCTACAGTGCCCTCAGTTGTCCAAACCACCAGCATAGGCAATTTTATATGCTTGCAAAGCTGCCCATTTTAAAGACTGATTGCAGATTATGCGTTGCATATCAATACCTTGCTTTTGGACGGCCCGAATGAAGAGTTTCATCCAACGGGAGACTCTTTGCTTAACGGTAGTTGTCTTTTAAATGTTGCTATTTTTAGAATGGAACACCCATTTCCTTATAAATCATGGAATGTTCTCATATCACTGTTGCTGCAGAGAATGCACGCTTTGAACACGTTTTAAAAGCGCCGTTTTTGTTCATGTAAATTACCACCAATATATCGAAAATTCTTGGCCAGTATCACGCATTAGTCACACGGGCGCCACGAGGGTTAACCGTTACATTCTTTAATCTGTTCATGTCACCATAAGGCCTGCTTGGAGTCACATGTCGAGTGCATTCGCACTTATTCTGTGAGCGATAAAATAATTTGATAAATCATCTACCAATGATTTAGGGTAAGAGAGAGAGCAAGGGAGAATAATTCTTTGTCCCCAACTGGCAATACTAGTCATTTACAAAGTGCGCCACCAAGAGGTAGATTATTTGCGTTGCATTGCGGGAAGTTTTCAACAATATCTATCTGCTGGCTGCACGTGAGAATATGAATTGTTCCCGATGTTTGTCAGGTTTTAATTTTTGTACCAATTATTACTTTATGTTTTGACTCTTAGGTATGTTGGTTATCGAAAAAAGACGAAAAACCAATAATTTTCATCAGCTAAAGTTGAATAAAGCTACCCAGCCATTAAGATGGATGAGAGCAAAGTAGAAACACACGTACTAAACCTATACAGAAAACCTGCAACTTTAATCTCATGTCTCATGGGACCCTCTCTACGTGGTGGAATACGAGGGTGCACCAATGTGAAAAATTAAATATTACGAAATCAATAAAAAAAATCATGATATCATCATGACGTCATAAATTTGGACTTAATATTTGTATTAAGGTCTGTGTTTGCTGTTACTCTGATGACGATTGAAGATCGTCAAGTTACTAATATGGTGCCTCGAAAATGTGTACAAAGGCAATGGGGTTAAATAAATATTTAAAAATGAATAATAAATCACTTCGTGACGTCATTGTTCTAGAACCATCCATACACTAGGGTCCTTCATATATGTAAGTTTGGTGAAGATCCAAAGTTGCAAACACACTGAAGTCAATGTTGGAAGAAACGTGTACAAAACAAATAGGATGTTGGGCGGAAGACGACGAGACAAACGTTGTCAAAACACTGAGCTGTTTCGGGAAACTCTTTTCTTTAAATAAAAACTGAAGTTGGAACGGGCGGGAATAGACCAGATGTCGTTAAGTCCGTAGTTCAAAATATAACACTCACAGTGTATTCAGGGCCCAATCATACATGCCCTTCGGAAGATACGGTGCATTTACCAGCACGGAACAGGCCAAAATCAAATTAGGGTCTGTGGGAGCACTACCCTCCTTGCTACAGCAGAGCATGACAATACAAACTCACACGCCTTCCCTGCCACGTGTTTGGCATTTTTCCAGATCCCCCCAAACAGGGGGGCTCCGTTACACGCTTTACACGTACAAAACATTATGAGTCTTACCGGTACGGGTCGTGTTGCCGATATCAGCAGCGTAATGCTTTTTTTTCATTATTGGTGCATGGTGTGTATGAAAAATATAACAAGCCCAACGCCTTGGACAATAGATACAGATACTTACCCTCTTTTTTGATGAGCAATTTCAGACTGTAGCTGTCGGATTTAATTTTTTTCGTGATTTTTAATGAATTAAAGGTTTTTCCTTTTAACTTCCGGTCTGATGATGTCATCAGTCTAATTTTTTTGGCACAAACATTACAGGCACAAAGGTCGTTACATCTACTGATTGTCAAGCAATTCAGGCAAACTTCGCCACAGACATTTGTTCAAAATAGATTTTTTTAAAAATTTCATAACCTTTCGGTGGAGGGTGCTCGAGTGTTGCATGACGTCTTCAGAAGATGTTTTGATGAAAACAATATTGTCGTAGACTAACACCGTTGGAAGTACGTTCATATCTATCATTACTTTCAAATTATAAAGCACTTCCGGTCAGGACCAGTTTGGACCGGAAGTAAGGGTCAAGCGATTTTACCTAACGAGAAGAAACGGTAATCAATGATCACTCTATCACTAGGTCACTAGCTCTATCACACGAAAACGTGTACAAATTCGGGGCTGAAATAAATACTGAAAAACCATTAATAAATCTTTTGATGGCGTCATCATGACGTCATTGTTACAGGACCAACTATGCCTAAGGGTCGTTCGTCAGTACAAGTTCGAATGGATCCGAAGTTGCAAAGGAAATGTCGATGGTGGAACATGTACACATTGAATTGGCTTCGGGGCAGAAGAGGAAGGAAAATGACCTTTTTTGCACTTTTTCCTGCATTTGAACAACTAATCTACTGGTTGCCTATAACACTTACCTTCCAAGATGTCTTCAAGGATTCAACCCATTTGCACATGTACTTCAAGAGATATAGTGCTTTGAAGAGTGCACCTTTAATGTTACTTGACTTGTCAGCTGATGATGTTATCATCACATTCGGTCAATGTTCGTCTAAAGCCCTCCCCCTTCAAGATATCAGCAAAGTTTCAACCCAATTGGTCCGTTTCTTCAGTGCTTTGAAGAGTACGGCACTAATATCACGTGACTTGTCAGCTGATGACATCATCATTGCATCAGGTGAATTTTCGTATATAACACTTCCCTTTCTAGATATCCGGAAGGCTCCATTCGAATTGGGTGTATACTTTATGAGATATAGTACTTTGAAGAGTGCACATTCAATGTCACGTGACTTGTCAGCTGATGATGTCATCATCACATGCTGTCAGTTTCGTCTGTAACACTTCCCTCTATCTGTCTGCAAGGTTTCAACGCAATCAGACATATCTTTGACAGGTATGTTCACTCCCATGCCCTTGTGCACCACTTAGTTGAGAGCTAGCGCATGCGTACTCGATCACTTTATTGTGGATTTCGAGGCAGGTGACGTCGAACATCGTTCCGACATTTCTTTTCGAGGATGAAGATCATAATTGTTTTTAACAAAAAGCAAACAAATAAAGTTCACAAAGATAAAATGATAAATAAAAATGGATTGAACAACATTAAACCAACGCAGTATATGAACCCAGTTGCACAAAATTTGAAGCAAATTTTGAAAAGATGATTTTTACAACAAATAAATACAATCAGATTGCCGAAGACAGAGAGCCGAAATTGAAATTGATCAAACTAACAAAGGACAATTCGCTACAGCTAAACATAACATGGTAACCTTTTTCAAACACTCTTTCAGTTATCAGGATATGCAGCATGTGTGGACCAACTGGAGAACAATTCAAAATTTCAAGTTTAAAATACCCTTTTTTGCGTTCAGAAATGTTACGTACACCGACATCTTTCACCCCATTTTCTCCCAAATGTCACTTTTGATTAACAAGAAACACATCACAAAATGAAATCTGAAGCCTGATTATATTTCTCTGGTATAAATTCAGCAAACGTTTACACAGTGCTGAAGATCTCCGCAGATAGATTTTTGTGTAGTCATTTGCTGGCGGGCGTTGCCAATTTAACAAGCAACAGAAAGTGATCGCGACTTTGCCGAATTTTAGCGCATTCGCACAAAGTAAGTGGAATGGGTGAACATACGTGTTAAGGAGATACGGTGCTTCAAATGATGCACTTTTAATGTCACATGACCTTTTTTCAGATGACATTACGATCACATGAGGTCAATTTTCGTCTATAACACTTCTCTTTCTAACTACCTGCAAGGTTTCAACCCAATCAGACATGTATAAAACAATTCCTCACAGTTTTCACGAAGAGACAATTTTCTCAGTGGATTGCAAAACATAGGTTTTGAGAAAATTGCATTTGAAGTTGGTCTCTTTTTCAAACGCTTAATTTCTTAGACTTTAGCGTTCCTTTAAATTCACCAATGCTACTCCATGAAAGAGAGGGATGTTACATGACACAGAACTACAAAACTAATATTTCTAGACTTTAATTAAAGTTGCTTATTTTGTAAAATAAAAAAAGGGTTGTCTGTTCGTGAAACTCTAAAATTCGTGTGACTTTTGGTCTCTTCGTGAAAGCGGCACACACAGTACACGCTTTTGCTTTAGCGCGTGTGCCAGGTACAACATTGTTCCATATGTATACATTGCTGAAGTCAACTTGTCTCTTCGTGAAAACCAGTTTTGCCCACGATTTTGATCTTTTTGCCAGCGTTATATCTATGGAAGACAAAATTGTCTCTTCCTGAAAACAAAAAATGCGGTTTGTTGAATATTGCGCCTCAGGGGTCAGCGTGATTTGGGTGATTTCAGTAGATTTGGTTAAAAATGATTACATCAAGTTGTAGGCATTGCACAACCTAGTTGATTCTGCCAAAACAAAACAAAAAAATCATAATTTGGGGTCAGATTGTCTCTTCGTGAAAACTGTGACGAATTGTTTATCGTATTAATCGCAATTAAAAAGATTTTTACTCCTTTGGCGTTCCATACAAAGCGATCTTCAGCACCACGTGTTTTGCAAGGACCGAGCACAGTGAGTATATGCATATGCCCACTGTGGTTTCCGTGTAATATGTAGTCAGATATTGCGTATCCACGCGCTCAGAAGCCAATGCATAGTGTTCAAATATCGCAAGAGTTGCTTTTTGGCTCGTCATCTGTGTGAAGTAGACCAGTCATGTATTTGGTGCAATTGACTCCAATGTTTAAGCTATCATTTAATGGACGATTGATGCTTATACCTCTCACAGTTGATTTTTTACGGAATTTTTGAAAAATAACAGGTCTTGTTATGACGGTAATTTCAGTTCTGATGACGTCATCGGCCTTAAGCTTCACATGTGGTAACGATCATTACACACACCAGTTTTCAGGCGATTCTGACAATCATCGCCCTAGACATGTATTCCAAATTCATTTTTCAAAATTTTCAACGTGTGGATAGAGGGCGCTCGAGGGTTATGTGATGTGATCTGTAGATGTCTTGAAGAATAATATACACCAAGAGACTATCAACATTGAAAACAAGTTTATATCTATTACCACTTTTATTTAAACGATAAGCCCCTTACCCGGAAGGAAGGGTCACGTGATTTGCCCTGCACGAGATGAAATGAACACCAAAGGGTACTACACCACGGTTAATTTTAAATTAATTTAGCATATCACAGTTTAAGAGATTGTAATTTGACACCTGATGAGGTAATCATGACGTCATTTCATGACAATCTTCGTATTGTTGGCTAAAATTCGTGAAAGTTTAGTGAAGATTCATGATTTAAGGTGACCCAAACTGCCTCGGAAAATTGTGTACAAAATCAATCAGAATAAACAAAATATTCAAAATTTAATTAATAATCTCTTGATGACGTCATTATGACATCCTTACTTGGTTTCACCTTTGATTTAAGGTCTTTGTCGGTGTAACATTGACGAGAATAGAATGTTGAAAAGACCAAAACGTTGCCTTGAAAACGTGTACAAAGTCAAGTGGCTGAAATATATTGAAAAACCAATAATAAATCACTTGATGACGTCATTATGACGCGATTGTTCTAGGACCTCCATGAATAATGGTCTCTTGTTGGTATAAGTTTAATGAGGATCCGAAGTTGCCAAAACTTGGACATTTGATTAGAGTCGATGATGGACGAAACGTGCACAAATGGGCTTTTGGGCAGAACAGGAAGAAAAATAAAACAAAAAGAATGCCTTTTTGCAAACTTACGAAAAGGCCAACAAAAGAACAAAAAGATTGCGCAAAAAAGCAAAAAAAGGAACAAAATGAATGCCTTTTGGCAAAATTTCGAAAACGCCAAAAACATCATAAGGAAAACAGGAGCTGCTCCGGTAATTGCCGAAGCAGCAAAAAAAAAAGAACAGGAAAAAAACCATAAGTAAAGCAAAAGCTGTTTCGGCCGAATTGCATTGCGTACCACAATTCCTAGCGGAACTGTCACATGACACAATTGTAGCAGCAGCTTAAGTTTTAAGTCGCATGTATTGAAATCCTTTGAACTTTCATATCCTTGCGCAAAGCCTACTTATACTCAGCACTAGTCTCTTTTCAAGCACGAATTAGCACCACAACGCAAAAAGCGCTAGGACTTTACATACATACCGGACCCTTGATTTGACGAGAGTAATCGCAATCAACGAGTCTAGTATTCCAGACTATGAAAATAGAGCTCGAAAAATGCAGCTCTAGCGTTTGTCGCGTGCTTGATACACAAATTGGCACGCAAAACGAACCATTTGGAAAATGTAGGTGTGGTATTGTGTAATTTGAATAAGTACATACCATAGAGAGAGCGAGTATAGACTCACCTGACGAATTCCTGAAATTACCATGTGGCTAACTAAGAGGTTGTTTTGGTATTGATTCATTGATTGTAGTTGAATTTTTTGATAGTGCAGTGTGTGTATATAAGGGTGTGTCTCATAAGGTTGTTGAAGTTCTTGCACAGCCATCTTGGGTTTGGTCCGTTCTTTTGGTTGTTATTACTTGCTTCTACGTTACAACAATAGGCCTTCTCAATCTCAGGGTCTCTTGACAATTTTCCATGCTCATGGTATATTTTATCTAGCAATAGTGCGCATTATGTGTCTTGACTGTCCCCACTTTTCACATACAATAGAGCCTGAAAGTTGACCCTGATGGCGCGCTTCCGGAACCCTTGGGTAGGAAAAATAACATGCAAAGACTTTAGAATTTGTGATATTTTCGTTCAGTTTCTTCTTTAAAAATCCAACTCGGAAAAGGGGCTTTGGAAAATATTTGCTTGTATATCAATTTATATAAACTGAAAAATCACCTGACCTAAAAGAGAAATATCCTGCCAAAAATCGACCCATCACTTCCAAAAATCTAAAATACATGAAGAACAGTGCAATGCAGCAGTCTCGTACGCAGATGAACATTTACAATTTGAAATTTTATGGCAGTCTGTGGCTAAAAGCCAAAATAAAAGCAGATCAAAAAATTTTACACACTTTTATCATTTATTACGGTAATAAACTTAAAGCAATATTCTACTTTTACGAAAGATTCTAATACTTTATCTAACCTTTACTGACAACAACTGCATGATGTCGACTCAACGGAATCTGGAACCAATCAACTGCTGATACGTAAATCTTTGCAAGGTTGTACAATCTCGTTTTCAAGAAAGGAGGCGAGTGAAAACAAACGTGCATGAACAAGGAGAGCTAGGTACGATGTCGCCGACTTGAAAAGTCGTTAATAAAATGCGTTTTTACCCATCTCCAAATGACTTTTCCGAAATATTGCTTGAGGAAGACAAAGGTAAAATTCCAACATGAGTGTTTCATGGGGTGGTTTCAGTTTCAGGTTGGAATTAGTCTTCCAAAAATTATCGAATGTTATAGGTTGGCCCAATGTAAAGTCCCCATAGGTAGACCGCGCAAGGGTTCCGGAAGCTCGCTTCGTGATATTGTACTTTCAGGCTCTATACACCACGGTAAACATTGCGTTAGGTCATCATGTTTTAGGTCTATCCGGTTTGGTAGTGCGACGTCATCTTCAGTTTATGCCACGCCCACTGATCATAGACTTGCCTGCATTGATTGCCGTTTACATGGAACCGTGGAATTGGAAGTTAACGTGCAACTTCAGCGATCGTTCAATGGGAGCCTGCAAATCGTGGCGCGTCCGCGTGTGTGACGAAGTCACTTACAAACCGGATTGCAACGTGCATTACGTTTCATCAGTAAGGCGAATAAAATTCAAGTAGGCCTACCTGTCCTTGCTAATTCTTTGATGATCACAATGTGGTAATATTTTTTTCAGTGAATATCATCGATAGATTATTTTTATACAATTTATTCCAAATCAGTGGTTATGTTGTTAAATTTTAGATTAAAAAACAATTTTTGGTGAAGTTATTTTCGGTAACGAAGAAGACAAGGCAAAATATTCTATCAGGTCCTGCGTAGTTTGTCCATTAAGTGGGCATCGCTTCCTTATTTAAATGAACCACTTTCGTTACCCGCTACCGGTCCCTACGTTCGGAATACCTCTGCAAGACGTCTGGAGACTACGCACGGGACGGAAACCAGCGTACTCTATTATCTGCTCTTTGAGCAGTTTCCCAATGGACTCTCTGGCTCGTTCACATTTGCTACCGTGCTGTTATTGACAGACAGCCCTCGTTATGCGTGGATGTCATTCCAGAAAGCCATTGGCACGACACCATTAATGTTTATACCGGGGCAGTCAGTATTGTGCGTATCATTCGAACACACCGTCAAGGGCTACCGTTAATGTTCCCATCATGACTTTGTGTGCACCCATTTGGTCTACAGATAGCTAAGTTATAACTTGACATGGGGACAAACCTTGGCCGTTGACGAATTTCGCCTCATATGAGTCTTGATTTTTACCCAGTGGAAGTATTGGTGGTTGGTACAGACGCCTTGGGTGTACTGTCTCAGTTTCCTTTTCAGGACATCAGCTTTTTGACGTTTGGTTCAGTCTCAAACGATGAGGTCGTTACTCATCCTTAGAGTCACTGTTTCTGGCGCACCCTCAACGGGTACTGACTCGAGCCGTTATATTAAACAGCTTCGGCCGCCGCGTGCGGACAATTACCCGTCGAGCTGTTGTGCCTTGTGGATGTGATACCGCAGCCATCGAAAAACAATCCGGAAAAGGGAGGGATAATTATTTGTTGTCGGATTTTTTGGCGGGTTTCTCACGCGCGGCGTTGAAACGCACGCGGGAATGATGACAGGGGAGTGGAGTGGTTGTTGTTGATTGAAGCAAGTCACCGATAGTAGTGGAACATCTTCAAAACCCGGCTGCCGTTTATCGGCATTTGGTTCGTATTCAGGAGAAGGGGTATGACAGGATCGGCCCGGGATTAGGTCAGAACTGCGCGGTTGGCCCCAAGTTAGTTATCAAGCCCCCCCCCTATCCCTCCCCCTTCGATTATATTCATCTGTCTTGAAGGAAATTTAATAAATATTAATTCATCACATGGTGTGGGATATGAGTGAGAGATGGGGTAGCGGGATTTCTCGCTAGTCAGCGCTCGGGGCCGTGTCTTTTCCCCCACACATTGCTCGGTGTGCTTTGTGGTTCGATTTTGTTACTGGGTGCATTGTCCTCAATTTGGGGCTCTTGCGGAGGCCGAGCCCAACAAGAGATTACTTCATTATCACCGCACCAATCCTGTCTGGTATATACAAATACAGCATGGTTTGAGGGAAGTAGTGCTTCGCGTCGGGTGGTAGTCAAGCTGATCTACATCTCGGAACAAGTAATTCCCACTATTTTCCCGACCATGCTGTATATGTTTTACTACACTTCATAAATATTCAAACAGAAACCTCACGCTACTTGTACTCACAGACGCCATTGTTGTTTCTCAGCTCCTAAATTTCCAGGTAATGATAGTGGAGTGCAGATGTGCATAGAAACAGGGCTTCAGTAGTCGGGTGCTGGCATACGTTTTGGGTCTTACTTTAATAGTTATCAGGATACAACTCCAGACTGGTTCCGTAAAGATTACATGGCACAGACTACTTATTTACTCGGCAGGCTCCAGAGGGATTTTTGGCGCTACCAGAAAAAAACTACCGCACGACAGCGAGGTGGATACTCACCGCTGTGACGTCACCTGGTCGCGTATCAGACGCGAGGTGGAATTGGCCAATGACGCGCTCTGAGTTGCTCATGAATATTTACGAGATGTAGTAATTAAGACTACCTAATGGATGACATAATTGCCTACCCTTAGAAAACATTATCATGTTTAGTGTCAGGAAGCATAACAAGAACAGACCAATTGAAAAAATCCATTTTGTAATGTATATAACAATTCGGTGTGTTATTGATCGATGTCAGAACCACGACATTATCTCCCGCATGACAATCAGCTTGAATGCATATGAAAATGCACTAATCATTTTACTAACAAAATTAATATTATCGATCGCTTTTTTTAAATGGGCAATCTTCCAATACGTTTTTCTCAAAGTAAGCACTCATTTAACCGCAGTCGTTCTGTTTATTTATATAGACAATAGCTCTCCCTTAAACCTTGATGAAATGACCGAACGGTTAAGCTCAATTGCTCACTTCGATTCTGCTCCCAGTGATGTGAAAAGGTCAAATGTCCGCTGCTTAGGTAGCGTGGATAGTATTTTTGCTTACAACTTTCCCCTGAATTATCATACCTTTTTAGTGCATATGGAAAGTATTTAAAAGTTATCAAAAACATATTTAATAGTTCGTCTTAACACAAATTGTATGTAGAGAATGAGAAATGGATATGTCAACATAACAACATTTGTATTTCCATGAGTTATTTACTGGTCGAACGGTTTTCATTCCAGTAAATAAATATGTCTTATATTATTACTAAAGTCGTAACGACCAAGTAAACGTTTCTAATTAATACATACCCTGCATTGATGTTAAAACATCAGTTGCCGTGGCAACTGTGGATCACCAGGCATAGAAAAATACACTGAAAATACACCTGTCCCAATTTTAAAATCAGGGGAGGTTTCTCAGTCCAGAACTCCACAAAACGGGGTAGAAACCTCTAGTGTACTGATGTTGAGTACAAAATATGATCCTCAAGAGAGGCCTGATCGTACGTACTGTGAGCGCTAACTAAAAATTCAGGATTCTGATAAAGCACCACGTTATCAAGCGCTGAATCCTCACCGAGACTTCTGTATTACCTTACCCATTCGTAAAAGAATTCACTGCTTATTAATTGCCCGTGTTTTCCGAGGAGAGCGTGGATTTATCGCGCGCAATTCATCTCAACGTGCTGGAAGGTTTGTGAGGTGAATGAACAATGACATAGAGCCTAGCTACCTTTTCTTACAGATCAATGCTATTGCCAATGGCCCGTCACCTCAGCCACCAATGTAACTTTATTGCCTAGGTGTAAATTTCATCGATTTCTGTTTTTCCTTCGTGGGTTCTTAACTGATGGCCAAAGACCTAGGCGTGCGGAAACTGTTTCTGTGAGAGAGAAAAAGGAACCAGCCTGCTGCCTTGGTTGTAATTACTGAGGTAAAGCGTAACTCGAGAGATCGGTGGTAGGCAGGTTTTCTAGCCGGTGGCGGGGGTGACTGGCCCGGCTCAGGCGAGTGACCGCGTGCAGTGTGAAAAAGTTCGTGGTCTTCCGTGGATTTGAGGTAAAGGCCGCGATGGAAAAATGGACATAGAACGGAACAGGAGCGCTAGTCAATGGGAAGACAAGTAAAATGCACAGCAGTAGGGGTGACAAATAAGGAGGAACGCCAGAGTCAGGAGGAATGGTGACTAGATGTACAATGAACACAAAATAGCAACGAAGTTGAAAAGATGAGCATTTCACCCTCCGGTGTAAAGTCCGGTGTAAAGTCACCAGGTGTGTACAGGCCAATTTCAAAGGAACAACAGCAAAAATGAAAACATAATCCGTATTACAGTTTTAAATGTTTGCTTGGTGAACAGTTTGGCGTGTTTGGTGATGGTCCACGGTCTACGTTCATCGATGTTGAACCCAGTAGGAAGGATAGATCGTTATAGGGAATGTAGCAAACAGAAGGGTGCGTAGAAAGGTCAGTACAGTAACATGTCGTAAAATTCAGGTCCAGAACAACGCGACTGGTTCAAGCAGCAAGGACACAGTGGCATCTTGTCTCTCATGTCGTAGATAGTCGCCATGGTGGTGGTACGGTATTCTGGGCCACGGCAACGGGCACTGAAGAATGTTTGTTTTTCACTTTTTAATTTCCCGTTTCACCCTGTTGTTCTTGGTTGCCATTGTTCGTCCGCGTCAATTTATAAAGCAGTAGTGAGAAGCGTACTGTCAGTTATACACATGTACACACTACCTTCAAGTTAAACAACGTGTTGGTCGATCTTGCGGATGATCGGCGACTCGCCAACGTCACAGTTTCTTTTTTAAAGAATATATCGTACTCTTTATTTCGAATCTGTCCAAGATTCGAAGCCGTCAGTTCTCTGGATAGGGGAAAAAGTCAGATTTCTCGACTCTTGGTGTCATTGATTCAGTCAACAGATGTCTGATTCTTGTATGTTTTTAATTGCATTGTGTGCACTTGGAATGTTAATTCAAGGTGCACATTAATTAACATTTCATCCAAACACAATTCTTCCACTTATCATTTCAGGTTCCTTTTCAGTTCTTAAAACCAAACTGTGAAACCAAATGATACATTATTCAGTACACGGCGTGTCTAACATTTTTGACCAACCGTGATAGTCCTTAATCTAACACAATCTCACTGCCGGTTTAGTGAACAGATTGGAATTAGTGGGCCGATTCGATTTAGGGTCTCTGGTCATTCAGAAATCTTCAGACGCCAATGATTGCGTGCCTGATCTTGAATACAATGTATGTGGCTAAATTAGATCGAGCAGACTTGCCCCAATTATTTAATTTTTTTTTCAAAGTAGTATCAGATGCTATCTTTCATGCTGCATCGGTCAAGGAGGCAAATATAAAAGATCTGCCTCATTTTAAGCGTACGAGAAGAAATTGTTGGCCAGCTTCCTCAAGCCTCCTCGTGGCAAAACAATTCCAGGTCAGTTTCTCCTCGTCTCAGGCAAGGCGGCAAGGGAGCTCAATCCTTTGGGTCTGACCTGCTCCAACCCTATGGTTAGATGCTGTCATCTGGCGATTCTGGAGGTCATCTTAAGACCGTGTTAAAGGGTCGCCAGGAGGAGATGTGCACGAACGTGCACACGGGTAAGTCCACTCAGGACAGGAGGCCTTTTGAATGTAGTACACACACCATTTAGCAGCTGGGCAATAGGAGTTGTATATAACGTCTTTAGTCCAGTAGCAGCCGTGTAAGTATTGCAAAATGACAAAGTCGAGGTGCAGTCTAGAGATCTGAGTAGGGGATTTACTCTTGTATGGTGCTAATGTAGGATTGCTACGAACAAGGCGGATTTTCAGGCTGATAAATCCATCCATTTTATGCTTCACGTGGGATTTTTCCCTCTACATGTATTCGCCCTCCTGTTCAGATTCATAACTTCAACTATCACTTCTTGCCCTGACTCACGTCGATGAATGTCTATTTTGCCGTCTTGAGCGTCACAACATGGGAGACGTAATCCGACACATATTTATGCATGACAGCTAATTCCCAGCGGAGTCATAGTTGAGTGGGTGGGTAAGGGAGTGTGGGGGCGGTATAAAAGAAACAAAAGTGTCTACCTAGAGGGTCTATTTCATGCCTTCGCACCATTCATTTCTTCTCAGAAAAAATAATTCGATTCCCACGCTGTGCAGTCAATGTCAACAGAGGGCGTGCTCATCTCAGTAGGTGTACCTTGTTTTTTCTTTTGTTCTTGTTCTTTTTTTTTTTACGAAAGTTGCAAACAGACATTTTGTCTGAACATTGGCGGGTAACCTTTATCGTCATTCTTTATTCCATTACTGAAAAAGCCTGCTCCTGCATGGACCGAGAGCTGCACTTGGCTTGGCCATAATCCATTCGACCCGATTCTGTCGTGTGAAGATAAAGCGCGAAACCGTTGAGTGAGCAGAGCTAAGCTCGATTAATTTGAGTGGCCAACCGTCCTGCCTATGCTCGCGCCACACTTATTATATTGGCAACAGGTGGCGTGCGCAGGTGCGAGGAGTGTCCAAAGCCCCGAATGTGGCCTTTTGTCTCCGAGGAAAAATTGCTGGCAATCAAAATGAATTAAGGCCTGGTCTGACACTCAACGTCAGGGTCTGGGGGGTTATATCGATGTTGCCGTGTTGATGTTGATGTGCTGACCGACCGACTTGAGACGGCGTAGCTCGGTTCATCTGTTTATCAAATCAATAACAAAAAATCTGATCGAGCTTGAGAGAGTAAGCTTGTGCAGTGGAGATCCCAGAAATATATATTTAAACCTTCATATATACATGTATTAAACTTTAGTTTACAACTGCAAAACCAAACTAGATATAAATTCAAAGGTCGGTTTTATATTCAGAGAATGTAATCACTAAAGAAAAAATAACACTTAGAGATATTTCAGAAGTAAAAAATCAATATCAATAACACTATTTTTTTTTCAATGTAATCCCTGCCAAGTCCATTTTTTAAACGAGTTTTGTACGTGAGCCTTCCACCTGTTTGGATGAGGCATCAAAAATTTCCCGGTGATATTCACCCTGCTCAAAAATTTCTACAAAATGACTGGATAGAAAAATCTCACTGCAAATCGTCTCAAGATACCGCCAATAATTCGGTAGTGTGTTCTCCCCATATGTCATGCTCAACAGTTTGTTTGGTTAACATGAAACAATTTATTGTTTTCATTGGATTTTTACTTTGAATTCACAAATACTTAATTAGTGCATTATTTAGTAAGATGAGTATATTGCGTTACAGTTTTAAGACGAAATTGCAAAGCGATTTTAGTATTGTTTTATAGACAGTTTTAGGTAGTACATGCTTTGAGGTGTGCGTGCGTTTACTTTGTTCTGTGTTTTTTAATTGTGAACGAAACAGTGTTGAAGTTCTTCTGAACTGTCAAAGCGTCTCGCGGTGGAACTCTTTGAGATCCCAGAAAAACGGCTGAAATTCGTCACTAACACTTAAAACACACTGGAAAAGCAGTTAGACTCGGTCGTGAAAATAATGAGGCGTTTTGAACTATTCACGGCTCAAGATCCAGGTCATCCCGCTCCGTACAGGCCCTTGATTTCATAGAGCTGTCGACGGATAAACCAACACGGGTGTTATCTCCCCAGATTCAATTTACGCAGGGTGCATGTGGGTTGGCGTGGCATCGTTGGTATTTCGAAAGCGTGGCATCGCGCTAGCGCAACCCGGCAACCCAACAATCCATGCCCGTCAAATGTTCTCCTCCCCCCCGTCCTTGTTTTCTCCAGGTAGATTTTTCATCTAATTTCATGTGACTGACAGTTTCGTACGATTACTGGCTTCTCATAGGCATCTGAGTCGACAAGATTGACTATAGTGCATATTCATTCCATGCTGGGAAATAAGTCGGCAGCACGATCTGTTATAACATCTTCAACAGTCCCGCACTGGTATTCATGTCGCCAACACTAGCAGATGAGATTTAGCTTTAGCCATTGATTTCTGCACATCTAGAGTGTGATATTGGGGAACCCCAAAACACACATCCACAGGCCTAATCCACCTTTATTTAGTTCCACTTTGTTATCTTGTCAGTGACAGACTGTCTCGAGAGGTTATTTCTGCCCATTGAATTCAACATGGCAAAATATATGAAGGTAGGCTTAATGTGTTATATATGGTAGTGTTGAATGATGGTTCAGTAAATTTCCCCGCTGTGCAACCTAAGGTGTAGAATCTTAACGATAATATTAGCAATGCCAGGTTCTTCCCTCGCATGCTTACAACACACCATCTCCAAACAGTAAACTGCCAGTCTCACCCATAGAAATCATTTACTTAGATACCGTGATTGATATGGGGCCGATGGGAACCCCCCCCCATGTTCAATCCCTATACACACTCTAGACTATTGTTACCTAACACATCCCCCTAGAAGTCTGTAAAGAATTCCTGAGATTCTGATCAAACAATGACTAGCACACAGGCGGGGCGGGGGCGGTTCTCTCCGCCCCATCTTTTTCATCACATGTTTACTTACGATCTCTGTGGTCCCACCTGCTGCGTCTGGATTACAAAGGACGATTTGGAATTAGGTCAACTCACAGCTGGGTCTTCTTTCAGTTCTGAACTCGCCTCGCCAGGCGCACAGAGACTATGGAAACGCATACACTGCGCGTGCAAGCAACAAAATGTAACCATCCTTCCGTCGTCTTTGTCGCTAGGCAACAGAACGCCCTCGTGAGGTCGCGTATAAAGGTACTAATTTACAGCAGAGCTCAAGATAAGCGAAAATGTAAGACAAACGGACAGGTGGACAGCGAAACACACATGACACGCTTTCAAACTTCACACCAGTAGTTCACACAATCAGACACCGGCGGAAATTAACGCAAGCGATGATTGGCAGGAAGACATGGGGGAGGTGAACCCGAAATTGCCCTCGATGAAATCCATACCTGTCTTCGGGTTCTACCTAACAATACGAATCCGTGAATTGCATGGGGAGAATATTGATCACTCATTCCAAGAATTGTTTACAACCACTGGTATAGTTACTCAGTAACTACGTCGGGGAACTAGAACGAGATGATTAGGGATCGTTATTAAAGAGGAAAGGGCACGCCTTGGCGATTACTGTTTGAGTATGGGCAGTTAATCTACAATACGTCATTGCGACCAAGATTATTGGGACAGTTTTAATTACAGAGACTTTTATCGTGTCGCCAGGGAAACGCCTTTATCGCAACCTCTCGTCTGTGCTTCGCAACAGCAAGACGCCTTGCACGTCTCGAAGTCCAGTATACATCCTACAACCATGTGAGTCGACTCTGGGATAATGTTGCTTCTGTTGCTTCTGTTTTGGGATGTTATTTCCTGTTTTTCTAGCACCTATTTTTTTTTATTTATTAAAGACAATTGAAGCAAGACCATTCCAGTCCAGAGCGCCCTTTCTGCAAGTAATCCTCCCATTCAGATGTGAAGTCCGACATTCCCAAGAGTCCTGCACTATTTCTCCTGAACAGGAACGGAACGCACTGTTTGAAAAGTTAACGAAACCTCCGATTCTTTGAGAAGCGCGCACACAAACTCCAAAAAAGGAATTGCTCACATGGTGTTGCTGCAAACCTCGTATTCACCATACATAGCTTGACGTCTCACTTATTTACTTGTGATTGAGTGGTTTTTTCTGGCATTAATTTAGATTCACGAGCCTCCATGTAGATTTTTGTCATCTTTTTTTTTGCCTATCTTGATTCTGCTTGTAAAAACATGATGTGTGACCAAAAGGCGAAACTTCGACAAAGCCATCATTAAGTGGTCATAATTAAGTGGCCATTTTTTACACTTCTAAGTAATTGAGTAGAATTAGACTAACTTGGAAACAAATGATGGTGACTATTTCACCTGCCTATGCTGGTGATCTTTTACCACTCAACATATTTAGTGTGGTTCTCAGTATTTCCCTTAATTTAATACATGTAAATGCTGAATACTTTAAATACTACAGTCGGACCTCGTCATTAAGACCACTGCTAATACAACATTCAGCTTACATGGTATCTTTAGGTCCCAATCCTATGTTTTTCGTAATAATACGACGTTTCTGCTATCAGGTAATCTGCGCAGTCCAAACGACTTCTTATTAATGAGGTTCAACTGTACTTTGTTTTACCGTATGGTGGTCTTTGGAAAATTCCCAACGCATGATGAAATGTGACAACCTATAGGACATTAAATTTGAGGGCAGAGTACACTGTTCGAAACGTCGAGTTATTCCCCGGTTCTTCTCAGAGTCACACATACTCAAGAAAGAGATTTATCCATGGTGTAACTGCAATCGTGTTACTCATATAGTTCTTTCACCATGAAAACCCTCAAGTCTTATCTGTCTTCACGTGAACAGTTCAGGAAATGGTCACCCCATGTTCGGTAATACGACCCAACCCTTTATAGTAAAAGAACTTTTTACCCAACTCTCTTTGAGTTTGCCTTCAAGATATGTGCATGCAATTGGCTCTTCGTTAAATCAGCGTGAATCACTTCACGTCTCTCAAGAAATGAGTCGCGTTGGATACGGAAGTTAACACATGATTTCAAATTCTGCGTTACAACTTTAAAGATTCCCAACGGATTTTCTTTGAGACGATGTGGTGTCTTATCCTCTTCCTGTTTTTCCGAGAACATTCTTGCCAGTACCTTATTCAGTAATCCAAAGCCTGACGGAAATATCAAAGATTGTATCCTGTAATCGGCTCGCCTCAAGTCAGCAACATTCCCATGTTTGGCGCATTTGCTCCCTTCTTCGGGAATGAAACGAGCAGCGCCAGGCATTGGTCGCGGTTACCATGGCAGAAGCGTTGTTAAATTAATGTAGGAAATGTAGGGACAGATGAGTATTGGAGTTGGATATAAAAAAATGACAGCAAGAGAGTTTTTTGTCTTTGGTGTACACATTGCTACACGAGTGGTTCATTCGACCACTGCATAAAGCGCGAGGTTCAGTCGACTGAGGTTGTGCAAATTTCATTCGAAAAAAGGTAAATGAAAACAGTCACCTCCGGAAAGATTGTGTGACGTGGTTCATTGAATATCCTGTACAATTTTGTAACCACTCAAGCAGACTTGGGGTAAAATGAGTTGCAAGTTTCCTCTATGTTCCAATGAAAGAACTTCACCCAAAGTAATCTCCACTTGTGTGTTGCACAATAAGACAGCAAAGCCTTGGTCTTACACCGTGGTGTATGTATTGGGCTGCGTAACAGTGTAGTGGTGTGTCCACAAAGACTATCACCTTTGTCCAATGACAGACACGTTCGAGGGCAGTGTACCACCAGCGACCGATGCTGACGTCCATCCACGTCACACACCCGATGATTAGGTAGGAGACGGAGAAGATGGACGGAATCAGAATGGGGTTGATCGTGGAAGGAGAAGGTTATTCAGTGCAGCAGTCACACTGCAAGAAATTATGGAGCAAGGTGTTGAACAACTACTGGATTCTGCTAAATGAAGGTAAATGCAATGTGTTTCTCAGACCCATGAATTGGGCGATGCCTAAAACTATTAAACTCGTATAATATTACAGAGGACCCTCATCCCCAAGACACCTCACACCCTATTAACTCATGATTAACCTATCATTTCGTCACATAATCTATGATGCTTCGAACGGCAGGCTAAGGCAATTCGATAATAAATTCAGGAAACTTAGCGTTCCATTTATTGTTTGGCCCCATTGACCAGTACGTGCACCGTAACAGTTGTCAGTAGCTGAACGGGAAGTTGCAATTCCCAAACCCCGTTCTTTGACATTCTATCACAAATGGAAGTCCTGTAAGTCCCTTAACTCCATCTTTCATTCAAGATATCAAACTGTGAAAAGAAAACATTCCTTGTCATTGTTCACCCTGTTACTTATGACTGATCTTGTGCAAAGTCGGTGATTGACTTTTTCTCCTCGAATTTGATGTCATGACAATTTTGCGGCAAAATTTCACTGAATGCGAATACTTTAACGTATTCGCAACGCGAATATTTGATCTGACCTGACAAATTAGCGTTCGCCTTCGTTTTCTCGCTAAGTATGAGCCGGCCTTCACACGTATTTATAATATACGTTTGCGCGGGGACGTTGGTTGCCTCGTCCCCAAGCTGCGATTCTTCAACCATCCAATGACCGACTTGGGGAAAAAACTTTGCCGGTGTTGTACACAACATATTGGACAATCCAGCGGATTGTATGCGAACACTCTGATCTCCAGATCCATCAGGCGGCAATTTTTTTTCTGTTTTTATACGAGGCACCGCATAAAAGGTGAACGCTAGCGTGCGTGCCCCAAATTTTAAATGCATATCAATGATACAACACCTTGGTGAGAGAGCAGTTTTAATGTGAGGGCGCACTGCTGAACGACTGGAGATAAGGCCGTGTCCGAATTACTTGGTTGTAGCCTGAAATCCACGGACGTATTTAATAAACCTGGACTTGCAACGCCCTTGTACGAAGAAGAAGCCAACCAGCGGCCATTTTACCGAGCCGAATACAAATGCGTGGGTTGGCTCCCTTCTATTGACGTCGGGAAGAACAAAGGCGGGCATTGCCGGGAAAGCTTCGGTATTCGGCTCATTAAAATGGTCGCGAGTGGATTCAATGATCCCTCTTAGCTGATTAAGGGCATTGCGAGTCCAGATTTTATTATACACGTCCGTGCTGAAATCACGCACTAGTCTATGGTAGTGGCCGAAGCCAGTTCACAGAGAATCGTGCGTAATTTCAATCCATAGCCAAGTAATTCGATGTCGTCTATGATTGGACAGAAATGACCGACTCAGGATGATGCACGACGAAAGATGGCGCCATGATGACTTCTCATTTGGCCCTGAGTAAAAGGCGTAGTTTAGGAAAACAAATACCCAAAGTCAAAGTTCTTTTAACGCCATTTCGTATCTCTGAAGCTGATTGTCAGGTTTATGACATGTACAGTTGAAGTTTTGCCTTGCCATTCTGTACAACTATCATGAAACAACCTTTTGTAACTTTGGCTTCAAAGGGTTCCTGCGGCAGTCATCAACAAAACACTACATGTAGTTAGATCCGTGTTCAAATTAAGGAAACTGTCCCGTGTTAAAGCTCCCGCTCACGTCTAAACTAGAGGGCGCTACGTAAGTCTTCGTAATGCGTCTTAATCAATGCGAGTCTTGCGTACAGACACTTTTAAGCACGATGTAAGGAGGTGCAACTTGAACTTATGCGTTTTTCTTTCACTAAGGTTAGAAACCCTCATTTTGGAGCGAACACGCGTGCTTTATGCAAGGTCGGTTGTGCAATGCCAGATCCAGACATTTGTCCGGGGAGGGGGGGTCTGGCCTGTAAGTTTGTTTTTGTTAATTTACGGACAGGCAGACACATGGGTAATGCATTACATTGGTACTGATGCATATAACATTATAAGAAGGGTGTCATCTTTTTCTTTGCTACAATTATTTCATTTTAAATTTTTTTTACGGTGTTAAAGCTGGTTTTCTGTTTGGTATTCTGTATAGACGAGTTTAATTTTGAATTTCTCTCTTTAATTGTGCTGGCAGGTTGGCCAGTTTTCCAGTGATGTGTTGAAATGGGTATTCTTCCTCTATATTGTGCAACACATTCGGAGTTGGTGGCTAAGTATTATCGATATCATATTAAGAACTGTGCAGATAAAGCGATGGTCCCGAGTCCTCGATAGTTTGTTCACAGTCTCATCAAACGTTCACGCAGGACAACCAGTCCTCCCCCCCCCGGCTTAGTTGCAGTGACGTATCCACGGAGGGCATGGGGGAAACTTGCCCCCGGCGGATATTTAATTATTATTTTTTTACAAAGAATACTTCATAGGTGAGTAAGGAAGAAAGTAATCGGTATATTTTTCATCCCCATGAAAATTCGTGACTAACTTTCTAGATGTCGCATACGCAGTCGAACAGAACAGACAGAGCCTGTTTGTTTCACACTGATCCGAATCTCGATCCAGTGATTAGGCGAGTTTTGGTGTCCTTATGCCAACGATGGATCTCTGATCGTGACTCAGATCTGTGTACCACAAACAAGCTGGGGAGGGAACCAATCATGCACAGCACACCCATAAAACCCGTGATTTCGAGGCAACAGCCATCTCCATATAGACTCGTAATTATTAACTTAACCATGGCAAAGAAATTCGGATACTCAGAGTGATGTGTCTCAATCGATACCTGCAGCTCAGCTAGTGTTGAACATTGTCTGACCAAAAAGCTAAATGCACCTGCACCACTCATCTCCGACTGGAGAGGGCGTCATCAAGACCGAGGGCTTGAAGTCACCAGGGCGGTTTCTTAATGCTCAGCTGGTGTCTCCATCTCAGGCTTCGCTTCTAAAATTGATCCCAGCATGTAATCCCATATAACAGTGTTCTGATTAAACAGAAAATTATGTTCTATCGCATGGAGTTCAGTGTTCCAGTGGCACTATCTAACTTGTTATTTAGCTGTAGGAATTGAAAGTTGGGGGGAGATCAAGTGAAGGCTGAGACGAAGACTAAGGCGAGTTTTGGGCAGGAAACAAGCACAGAGGCATCCCTGGAATCCCAAACGTCCTTACGCATGCGCATAACGTCTCCTCGGGAGACCGAAGATCTGACATTGGGTGGTTTGTGGATAAGGCCGTTTTTGTGGACTTTATTATTCAGGTAGCAACTTCAGTGTTAAGCATTTTCTACTCTAAAATTTGCCCGAAAGTGAGTTTTTGTTTCAATCGTTCAAGAACTGCACATTTCATTTTCAGTAACCACCAGGAGATTTCATAAAGTAGTTGAAAGCACTCGTTTCATAGTACAATTTACACCTTTGACAATTTAAATGGTATTTTAAATGGTATTAAGTCGAAACGAAATTGTTCAGACCATCAATAAAAGATTGTGTTACCAATTTTTGGCAGAATGATTTACCAGGTAACTCAGTCGAAGAAAAAATGCATCTGTCAGTATAAGATGCGTTGTCTTATTGTATGATTTGGTCTGTGAGAGAAATTAAATAAAGTCGATTTAAAAAAAAACCCGCCTTACTTACTGCAAGAAATTTTCAGATGATAATTATTAGTAATTAATTGGTCATTGCAGTTTTGCAATTTGTCTTGAGTGGTATTGATTTCAGTTGTTGAGTAGTTGAGTAGTTGTCGCAGAGGGTTTGCTCATCTCATTTTATCGGTATTTGCGTGTTTGTGCATATGTACATAAAAGTATATATCAGTGACACAATTTATAAGTGCCATAATATCAGATGTTGTCGAAAGCCGATTAATAATTACCAAGTAGCCACCCCCTTGCCTCAATAATGACAACAGTACAGTAACACCGCTATTATTTGCAGCCGGTTAATTTAAAAACAAACTCAGCGCACCCTTTGCATTATAATTGCTAATTTCATTTTGGATACAATAGGAATTCTGAATAAGACTGACACATGTTTGACTGCATATGTCAATACAAGTGGCATTTGGAATTGTTGGAACTGTGTGTGAATTCTTGTTCCATTGAGTCAAAAAGCAATATAAACAGAATGTAGTAACATCCAACAGTGCACGGTGTACAATTAACACTTGTCGACGGAATTTCCGATTTTAACAAGGATTTCTCTTTCTACAGTAAAAATTGGTTTAGACTAATCTTTACATCGCTAGATCAATCATATCACGGTTTCTCTAAATTGTTTTCTGATCTTTGTCCGTTTTCATTTCTCATGCTGTCCTGTCCAACCTGCACTGGATCTCACTCGTATGCGCATTTGAATACGCTGGATACGCCGCTGGGTTCGAATACTTTCCTGTAATAGCAAGTTCAGCGCTAAACAAAGCTGAAGAGCATACACACGCAAAGGTAAGATTAAAAAATAAATTTTAGACTCTCCCAGTTTTGTAAAAATTAAAATTCAAGGAGAAGTGTACTCGAAAATTACCGAGTACTCTTCGAGTTCTTTCATTGCAAAAAAAAATTGATGGTCTGGAGTCATCGTTTCATTTTGTAATCTTACCTTTGTGCATTTACGGTCCAGTACGCGTGTTATTCAGCTTTGTTCCCCCCAACCAGTTCAATATTTGACCGCAGCTCGGCACACCAAAGTACTCGACTACAACGCTGCTACTCCCCTATGTCGCAATCTGGGGAGAAGGGCCTGGGGCTTTAGCATTGTGAGGGGGTAAATTCCGGTTCGAGCCCTCCCTCCCCACGAAAAATCCTGGGTGCGTGCCACTGAGGAGGTCATGAGTCCCTGATAAATGTGCGGCAGGCTTGCAGATGCTGAAACTAGCTCCCTGGAGGGCAATGGTTGATCCTCGTTATCAGAACATACATCGTGGAGAACTGGAACAAAAAAAGCATGCAAACAAGACGCGTGCATGGGTGACCCGAATGAAACTACATATGAAACCTAAACAAAGGCTATCTAGTAAACTCATGAAAATGTTTGCGAGGGCTTTTTTGTTTTATTTTTTCATGTTATTGGATTGTTTGTTTGGCTGTTTGTTTTGTGATATGCAGGCCCGCAGTGTTGATATACAGAATGTTAAAAGTTCCCGTTTTATATTATTTTATTTAGAGAGGATGTAGGAGCTGAAGCTGCACCATTGCCTTTTGCATGGATCAGGTTTCAGAGTTGGATTCAATTTTCTCCCCCAGCCTCTCTCATTAATTTGTTCAAAGTACAGTCTAGATACTGGTAGACCTGAGCACTCTGCGTGTATTTACGAGCCTCTGACTCTATTGACCTTTGATACAAAGGGCCGAATCTGCATATTCCTCCGCTGTGGCGACTGTGCCAGTAACTGTTTGTCACTATCGCTACTTTTTGGCCCTAGTCTAAATTTTCCCAATAACAGAAATATACTCTTGATATTGTGTGGTTTTAATATATTTTGTCGTTATTATTTAGGTCCCATTTAACATCCATGTTTATTACGACCATTAATGAAGTGATGCGAATTCGGTTATGCTTCTTATACTTCGTCTGTCTTTACTTTGATACGGTAGGCCTGTGTCCAGTGGTATACTCTTTCCTAAGGCCTAGGGTAAACGCTGTCCTATGCTATACCGTACCGAAATTCAATCAATAGCGCGGCGTTTAGCACCAATTTGGCTTAGCAATTTGTGTTTGGCACGGCAAGCCAAAGGGTGTGCCGCGCCACCAGTGTTCTGAATGACACTGCTCCAATAAAGTTCGATGGTAAACGCAGCCACCCCGTTATTGCAGTATCACAGCCGCAGTGGTTTTGTTCAGTACGGCAAAAAAGCACGGCGGACATGCCTTATTCACTTCTTACCACCTCGCTCTTATTTGGTTGATTCTGCGCCGATTTGGCAATTTTTCGACGATTGTCATCCGCAAAGATGGGAATTATAGGTATTTGGGCTAAAGTGGCTAAAGATAAAGCCTGTACTTTTGATCTAAGGAAAAGTAGGACAACGCATGGGCGTTGCCAGGATTCCCTCTGGGCGGGCAAAGCACCTTTTAGACCAAAGTGACAAACCATCGAAGATGAAGTAGGCCTATGTTCCATTTCATAGTATTTTCAATAAAATTAGTGATTTTCAACCCTTTCCTCTTGTTTTTGTTTCTTTGCCTTTTTCTGTCCTCTCCTTTCAAATCGGGAAGGGGGCGCCCTTGTTAGGGCTTACATTTCCTTCATGCAAACGGTCTTTGGAGCGTTAGCAGTAGTACACTGGCCAATGTGGACTTTGATATTTTAAGATTAACTCATTATAACAATTGCAGTGGCCTAGTATCGTGCAATGCAGAGTCTGAAGCAGGGGCTTTTTCCCAAGGCTATGGAGTTTTCTGCCTGTACGGAATGCTGGATTTCAAAATTCCATCGATTAAAATTGCTTTGTCTACTTGTAAAACCGCGTTTTCCGTGCACTTTTCTTTAATGGTATAACAAATTTAAAATGTCAATCTATCCAAATATTGTATGTTTATTTGTTTTGTCGCCTTCGTCGTGGGAACGCTCACAATAACAAGATGCGGTTGTCATAATAAATGTGTATGCTATTTAAAGTGCTGTCTTTTGTCCCTGCTTTTCAAAGCATATCTCAAGATACCTTTGACCAGTGGCGCCTAGGGCTGAATATCCGCAGTCCAAAACTTTCATGACGTCTCTCAAAAACAAAAGACAGTTTATCAAATTTGGTTACGACGCTATTTACGAGTGTATTGCCGTCGTTATGTGAACGGATGCCACAACAAGTGCCGTCTCCACAACAGACATTGCATGAACAGATATCATATCGAGCAGTTTAACCCTTGAGCTCTCAAGTTCAGTCACATTAATCTGACGGTTTATTGCTAACACATTTAGGAGAATAGCTCTTGGCCTTTTGGATGAACAGGAAGGCGTAGATTAACAGTTATTTGAATTTTAGAGTGCTTGATAAAAAAATCTTGCAATTAACAGATAATGCAAGTGCAAATAGCAAGGTTTAAACCCTTCAAAGCTTGTGGGAATGCGCAAGCTCAGTGTTTACGTGCGTTTGTTTACCACTGAGGGTGACCATGGCAGCGTCAGAGTAAGCGATCCTTTATTGTGAAGATTTTAACGTCAAAATTGGTAGCAATTAAAACAACAAATTGATAACATGTCAATTTACTCACCTGAATTAAATGAAAAAGTTGGACACATTTTTAATTAGTTTTCAAGTTAAACCTTTGGAATCTCTATATTGGCTACAACAGGCACATTTGTTATTCAAGATAACAGATACCAAGTGTGTTAAATTTACACCAAAGTGAACATTTATTTGTTTTAGCCTATTGAAACGACAACAACGAAGCTCTTTCTCGCCTGTACATTTCAGTGTTAATTACTTTTCTTGTGAGACTGAAATCATGTTTACATGCATGGTTAAGTGCTGGTCGAATATTCCCAGAGTTCCCCCATGACATTTCAAGAACTCTTAACTCGCACTCCAAGGCTAGGTCTTCGGTGAGTTTATTCATGCAGTTTTTTGGATGCTTTGAACGTCTTGTTGGCTAACTTTCTGAGTTATACAGAAATAACCACAGGTATACCCACTACATTATGCATTTATTTTTTTTAAATCACGAGTCATCATTGCGGACAACAACGATGACTCTCAATTCGTCCCATGCGTTCGGGAACTAAATCCTTTCCGCCTCCACTGAAAAGTTTTGTCACGATTAAAAATTGACTGGTTATCATTTGACCACTGTTCAGTTTAAACACAACCGTGGGCGTCACCGGGATTTTTCTGGGGGGTACCTACTTTTTTCGAGGGGGGTTCTGGAGGTGGAATCATTCATCAGCTAAAGAAAACTAATCAATTGGGGAGGGATCAATTTTGAGGGATTTTTTAAAGCAAATTGACGTTTTCAGCCCCTTCCATTTCGTTTTTCTTCTCGTTTCTTTGGCTTCCCCCTTTTGTCTCTTTTATTTACGATGCATATGAACACAACTAACCCGTGTAGACGGGGGAAATACTGCCATCGCGAAGTAAAAATGAAAATTAGCCTGTGAAGTTCCTGTGGTAGAGGTTTATAGGATCATATTCTGGTTTATGTTTAATTAAGACCTCGAAATTTTCAGTCAGCATTGTTGTTTAACACAGCACGCGTAGTTGCAAAATCCATGAATTCCATTGAACTTCCCACATCAAGGGTGTCATTTCTCAGGACCTTTCCCTGATTTCAGGGATTATAATATGCATCGTCCCCAACCCAACCCTCGGACTTTGTAAAGAGTTTTCTTATCTCTACGTTTTGTTATGTCTTGCACATTGCACAGCCAAAATAAGTGTACATAAGGTCCACACAATTGCAGTCATTTGGGAGAGAATTCATTCTTTGATGGCTACCGTACTAAAAACCCAGTGAAAAATCAAAGTACTTTCATTGTTGTTATTATTATACAGCTCTTGTACTTGATGCTTCTTCAATTGCTCTTCATCTCCCGATCTCACCCTTGCTACTTGTGTCTGAAACCAAAAACCAAAAGAAAAGAAAAGAAACGGACCCAGTGTTGTAAAAAAACGAGCTCTGAAAGTTAAAGCCATCAAATACACGATATCCAACAAGAAAGCAGCAGATCACGGTAACCGACAAAGTAGACGATGCGATCGGGGTTGACGCATGTCAGGTTTTCTGCGCAACCACTCTTTACTGCACATTTCTCGTTGAATCATTTATCTGGGTAAATAATTAATTTTGTGGTAGTACTCTGTACTTATGGCTCAGTGAAGGTTCACATTTTTTTAAGGACACAGACCCTTCTCATTGCGTTTAACCTAATAGTTTAAAATTTAATTTCAGATGGGTCAAAAGTCAAATGTGTTGCCACAGCAATAGCAAAAACGCCAGCCGATGTTTGCGCCGAGGCGTAGGCCTTGCAATGTTGTTTTATGTTTGGGGCGTGGTGGACATCGGCTGACCTGTCTTTCTTGGGCTCCATCCAGTCTGCGTATTTATTGCGCCAGATCGTTTCAAATGCAGGTAATACATATTGTTTCATTTTGTTCGGCTCGAAGCATTTGGGAATCTGCTATCTTGGAGGAGAGACGGCAAAAGCGCGCTCGGAATTCTGCAGCTTTCAAATTACGGTAGATCGTGAGAGTGTCCTATACATTGCGACGATGAGGACGGACTGGAAGCGACGATGGTTTACCATGGTGCTCTTGGCCCTTTGCCTGGGCTCCCGGACGGTTGAAGGCTCAGGTAAGACAGAACTGGTGTATATAGTAGGCTATAGCACGCTCCATCAAATTGCCTAAGCTTTACATACACAGTAAAAGTACAAATTGCGTCAATCCGTGTTGACAAGTGGGGATGGGAGATTGGGTGGGGATGACCGTTGAGGGTGGGGTTGTGGCGCTGGAAACCATGTGACTTTCATTGTGTTCCAAAGCATCCCCCCCTTCCCGTTCCAAAATAAAGTTGGGTTTCGTGGTATCCGTGAATTTTTCCAATACCATGAAATTCCCTGGAATATTTATATTGACACTAAAGTTAACCCAAAACGTAGGCCTATGCCTAAATATCTCTTTCTTTCTTTCTTTTTAAGTAACGATATATGTTTTTGGACATTTTACATTAAAAAGATATAATATCTTTTTATATTATCTACGTCAGAGCTCAGGTCTCAGCTTTTGTTTTTCGTTTTTTTTTTCTTTTTAATTTTGTTTTGGTTTGTTTTAATGAAACTCATTAATATAGGACGTATGAAAGCATTTTTGGCTGCGCAAATCAAAACTAGCTAAAATGGCGCAAAGCAATTTAGGCTTGATTGTTGAAAGTCATTAATTATGAAATGAAGTCCAATATGAGCGAGGTAATATTCTGTAGTCTACCCATCTTCCGACCGATCAACCGATATCAAATCTTATGCTGGCGTTTTATTGAGTTTCCTTTTTACTATATGTGCTGCCCCTGACCCCTGTATTTTTTTTCAGGTAAGAAAAACTGACCGCCTTTACTCATTTCTACGGAAGCTGATTTTAGGACATGACTTTAAAAAACGTATGACCCACAATTTTGCTCGGGCGGATTACTATTCCGGGCGGATTAGTATTTCGCCCGGGCGAAATAGTGGGTCAAACCTTTTTAGTTATGTCCTAAATATGCTTCCCTATATTTCCTTGCTCAGGATGGCTTCAAAACAAATTTGCGATAAACACAAACACATGACAGAACAGTCAGTACATGGACGTTTGAGACAAGAGTTCCATCATTTTAACATTCGGTTATTGATTATGAAAATCTGCTATTGGTAGTAATTCGTATCGTGTCACCACACAGAATGAGTGTCAATTAACTTCTGTTAACTGATAATTTACTAATAAGTAAGATAGATAATTAAACTATTTTAATATTAACTGAATATAAATTAAGGCTTTGAGAGCATATGGCAAGTTGTCTTTTTGTTCTAAATGCGCACGCGCTCGATCGACCACAGGAAGGCTGTCGCCCGGAAAAGGGTCTCTCTTTTCACAAGCGCATTGCGAACAAACACGCTATTTTATCAACCACAGAAGGCCCTCATAAAAAGTTTGTAAAAACGTGCATGAACAGCCAACAGCGTTACCGCGCGCCAGCCAATGTACGCAGTTGATTCCGTAACTTGATGGGTTTTAGAGTAGAACAGTGAAAATAAAAAGTTGTACAAAGTCGATTGGTTGATAGCTGTTGGCTGATTTAATGAAAGCCAGCCACCGTTCGAAGAGCGTAAAGAGGCTAATGTCATGGGGTGACAGGTGGAATGTCCACTCAGCCGTGTCGTGTGGGGTAGAATTTTGTCTGTTACTGTATGTAGTTATTCAGACTGTTTCACTCATAAAATTAACTATTTATCTGCAAATGCCTTGGTAAAAGCCACTGGCACTTTGTGGGAACAAGAGAGGACGTGCTTTTACATGAAAATGACCGCCCTTTGGGTAATCCCCACGTGCGAGCACAGATTTTTGGCGCGTTTGTCGCAGAGTACGCGCAGCTAATGCATATCCCTGAGTGTGCGATCCTCTCAGGGCCAGGGCTGTGCGTAATGGGGCGCGAGGCTAAAGCTCCCAGACTCAAGCCTGGCAGGTTGGCGTTGCCTGGTTTTTATAAACCTCTCTCATCAGTTTGCCTACAATTTGAATGAGCGGCCAAAGTTCGCAGAAAATTACCCTTGGTTTGGTTTTCTATTCGACCTCAAATTCATTCACACCGTACGATGTACATTCGTCCAATTAATCTTAAAAACGGTTGTCTTTTCATTCAGCTTGTATTCAACATGGTTAGCCCAATCAGGTGTTTGGGTAGCTGCTTGGGGTCTTTAACACTAAAAGAGCAGCCTCCAGCTCGGCCACAGACTGTCCTGCTTTTACCGGTGCAGAAGTTTACCTTTGACACCCGCTTTCGTAATATTGTCAATGTCAGTTGCGACCGAGTGATACAGTAAATTGACGATTTCAAGCTTGATATTGATTCCCGAGTCCGAGCCTACACATTTGTATTGTTGCCGCTGCAAAAAGGAATGTGTAGAAATGTACACTGGTGGTTATTCCTTGAAGAAGTTGGAGTGAGATTCGTAAGTTAACGCAGAAAGTTCAGCCCCAAATTCCGTACTCATTGGTTTTTTTTCTCTGCAGCGCCAGTTTTCAAATCAGGCCGTTGTGAGACCATAATAACGCAGCCAGATACGGAAGAAAATGAAGCAACGGTGTATTGGGCCTTCCCTCTTGCGACAAACAGTGATGGCAGCAAGCCAGCTGCAGTGACCTGTGATAGTGCTCCTGGCGCAAAATATGGAGGTGACACTCTCGTCACTTGCACTGCAACGGACCTCGACACTAAAGCTACGGCACAGTGCTCATTTCAAGTTCGTGTGTGTGAGTATTGTGGCAAATAAATCACTGCAGTACACTTGTTGATGCTGCAAAACTGTCATGTCTTTGCAGCGCCAACTTTTGATTTTCAACTTTTGTTTTCACACAGCCACTTCCACAAAATGTTGGTTATAACACCTCACTGTTTTTTTTTTATTCCTCCATGGTCTATTATTGCCAATGTAGTTACAAACGGCAAACCAGAATAATCCAACAAAAGATTCAAATCGCGTGTCATGAGACAATTAAGTTATTTTTAAAAGTTGTTCGTGTTTTCACAGTTGTCTTGCGTAGGCCTACTCTGCAAAATCGTTACCCACAATCATGTTAAAACCCTTAAATCCCAGGGAATCTGCTTTACAGAATATTGTGAGATTTTACTGCTTTGGATTTTGTATTGAAAGAGACCAGTCTCATGTACATGTACGAGTCTAGAAAACAGCTTTTGTTAGTTGTAACATATATACCCCAAGTACTTACATGCTGATGCTGAATACACAAATGCACTTTTGTCAAGCAGTGTTTTTGCAGTGCATTACTTGTTCATTCCCAGTGCAAACAAATTTACAATTCATGGATAAAGTGTTTTTCTTTAAAGCCCTTGTTTAATTGTCTCAAAAGAAAAGACTTGTGCACAGATTCACAGCAAATGGAAACTTTATGCACCAATGTGAGTAGCATGTGCAAATACCAGTAAACTACTACACCATTATTAAAGGTGGCAGTTTTATGTTGTTCCCAATATGAAACTTACTCTCTAAAATGTAAAAGCTCACATGTACCGTAAGTGGTTTCTTCACTTTGTATGCAGCTGTAGTGAAAATTTTGTACCCAGGAATTGCTCGAGAATGTAAGAAACTTATATCAGGTATAATAATATAACTTCTGTGAAGTCATGCAATCATGCAATGTGTTTCAGATAATACTTGCTGTTCAGAAATAGTGACTTAGCAAATCTGCAAAGAACATCTACTGACACACAGGACGGTCAGCAGATTTTTCTCTCTTCTTATACTGTAAGCAGAAATGAACACAGGATTCTCTATGAAATCACAAGATTGTTTACCGTGTAGCTGTACCCTCCGTTGTTAGAATCCGGTATTGTCCAGCCACTAGGCAGAGCATTATATTGCCCATTACTGTGAGTCTCTCAGTTCTTTTCAGAAAATCACCAACTGCCACCAGATCAGACTTAAAAACTTCCGTTCTCCCAGTCAAGTTCATGTCCATTAGCATTGGAGGGTTATTACTTGGAACTTTTTAATGCACTTTATTAAGAAGAAAATGGCGACTGAATCACCACTGATTACCGATCTCACAAGGCTACAGAGCAGACAGCAGGGATGCGCATGCATCACCTTTGATGTCATATGAAATAACGTTACAAACTATATTCATGGAAAAGTCTCATGTGGTAATAGGCAAATCCAACAAGGTTTCCACTGGACATTTTGAAAGGCCTCCCTAAATGGCAGAAAGCGTTGTATTGGAAACTTGGAAAATTTGTTGCGTGGAGCAACTGTCGTGGTCATACTGGTGCCACCACTGGCAATATGGACAATACATTACTGCTAATGACCCGTGATAGCAGTTTTACCATCTGACCATGGTCACCAGATTCATCGAAGCCCTATAGATGTTTTTCACGTCACATAACATAACGTAAGAGGCAAAGTCATTCAGAAAGCGTACCATGTCCATGGAGGAGCATGCATTAACGTGTATTTCAGTTTCCAGTACACCAGAATGCTGAGGGCCTTTTTCGCGCACATCCATGCAAATTAGGAACTGACAATCAAAAGCTACGTGACTGAAAACAAACTGGTTTCTGGTTTGAATCTTCAAGAGCCTAAAGGGTGCCTTTTTCCTTTCATGTACATGTATATTCTTTATTTGATTTGATAAAGTATTACTTCACAAAGAGATGAATTTGACTTTCGGTTATTCTTACTAGCTTGGGGGGACTTTTTTCATTAGAAGCCTATTATATATGTGCTCTATAGCCTGACCAAGAATGAAGCATGTTCATTATTGCTGACAGTTCTGTATATTTTAATTCTACCAGCAGAATTAAAAGCCGTAACTGCAGTGGCACAGCACTCGTGGACAGGTGGTACGCGCGCGTTACATGCCTCTTTGACTAATAGGGTGTCATGATTTGCCAAATGCGCACGTCAAGCTAAAGAATGTGCATGTGAGTGCTGTGCCACCGCAGTTATGGCGTCTAATTGGATTAGTCTGTAGCCTTGGGGAATTGGGGACTAGGTCTCATATTACATGTAAATGCTTATCTCCACAGATCCAACATTCGAGACAGGTTGCCCGGCTGATTTCGCATCTGATAATGGTGCTCTGAAAGTCGACTTTGCCAAGCCTGTGGCAAACAGAGACATCGATGGTGGTGAACCACCCTCAGTATCTTGCAACCCGGATGTATTCCCGGTTGATACATCGACACCAGTCAAATGTGAAGCCACAGGAGATGGTTCGAGAAAGGTTTCCTGTACCTTTACGGTTACAAGAGGGTCGGGTAAGTCAAAGCTATCAAGGAAATTTCCTCTTACATTTTGAGTCTGCAATGTTTTGATCATGCATATACTGTGAGGTAGATCCCATTAGTGCTACATACATGTACAATGTACACTGTGAAATATAAATTTAGATATGAGAAGTGTTTTTAACCAGAAATGAATGCCTCCATTATCCCGTGTCCCACTGTAATTGCGATTAACGTGTGTGTGCATAAAAAATGAATCCTTGTTGCTAAAACCCCTTTGGTTCTCACCTAGAGCAGATGTACGGAGGACATCTAAATTCACCTGAAGCCCCTGATGATAAATCCCTGTCAATCTCAGTGATAAATTGCAAATCATGGATGGAGCATGGATTATTTGGACCAATGCATGGCACACAGTAGAAACAGTGTCGTGCAGTAGAACCGCACAACAGCTCTTTTGGATTGAGCGGCTGTAACACAGCTCTTCACACAAAACGGTGCACAGCTGAAGATAAGCGTCAAGCACTGGCCGGTCCTTCTTTTAACCGATACAGCAGAAATTTCTAAGCTCATAAGTGATGCATCACTTGCTATCAGGCTGTTGCTTCTTATATGCTGCCAAATGTTGAGAGAAATTTGTAGAATATCCAGGATTGTCCTGAAGTGTGACGTAGTACATGTATTCACTTTGTGAGTTTTATGTGAGACTCAAAATCATGACTTGAACACAAATGGAATGTTTTATCGTGCATTACATTTTACAACACGAAACGAATTTTTGAAATTCTTGAAAAGAAAAAGAGATTTATTGAGGTGAAAGAATAAATGTTCTATCTGTTCCCATGAGCTTTGCCACCGGAGTATAATATACTAATATTATTAACATTCAATCTTTCACCTCCGGAGATTATATTCTCATCATTGGCACTCATAAACATTCATTGTTCATTTATGCTACTTCCAGGCTGCTGTCACAATGCTTCTTGATCCAGATTGTTTTCTTAACTGAACTTTCCACGTATACTTTTCAAATTCTCATCATATTGTTTCAAATTCCATCAGTACCAACCTTTGACAACGAGGGTTCATGCAGTGTTGACACCATTGTAACTCAGCCAGATAATGGAAAAAACACAGCCTCATCAAGCATCTCCTGGACGGAGCCAACCACAGCGACTCCAGGAGCTACCGTTAAGTGTGACCCAGACCCCGATAATTATGAATTTGTTGGCGGGGATACCACCGTGACATGCAAAGTCACAGATGGCAGTAACCCGGCCCTCTTCTCTGAATGCAGCTTTGATGTGAGAGTGTGTAAGTATAGCAGAATGTCAGTTGTGATAGGTTTGTGGTAGTGTAATGTGAAATACTTCTCTCATCATGAATTTGTGTGGTTCTGAAAAGACAAGGGTACTCATTGGAGCCACACATACATGTACACACAAGTGTGTATTTGCCTGCAACTGGGGACCCCCTATTGTTCCTCTTTTGTTTGTACTTTAACTTTTTTAGAAGACCACCCATATGTTTTGTACACAGTTGTCAATCGGGGACCCTCTGTCAATCGGGGACCTTATTGTCCTCTATTGTTCAGGGTCCCCAATTGAATGCAGAAACAAACTCATGTACTCACAAAAGAGACATTTTGCATAGTGCTACTGCAAACCTGTTAACTTGCCACCTTCACCATAAAAAACATTAAGATTCAAAATTGAGTCTGTGTGGCTTAAGTAAATCTGACCCCGCTACCTGTAGTGCTCTTGACATCAGGAAATTCACTGACACAGCAAATTTTCAGATGTTGTATGAGCATGAGTGTTGGAATTACTCGAGCTGGCTTAGCATACACATGTGTATGTACGCATTTGTATTTATGTAGTCTACGAAGCATGTTGACTAAGAATTTGCTGGAGTTTAAACCAATAAGGATAGATTAAGAGTGCACAGATAAATCAAGTGTACAAGTTTTTCTGTTATGTAAGTCAAGTATTGCAATTGTGACAATATTTGAATACTCAGTTCATGCTATTTTAATCAGCAATATTTGCCTTGCTTGAGTGTTGCTTGAAACATCCAGTTACATTCAAGCCCAAGCCACAACCAAAATCAAAAACTTCAAATAAAATATATCAATTTCAAACTACATGTATAAACTTCTTCTGTCTTTCATTTTGTTTCCTTTCCTCATATCATCAAGTTACAAAACATCCAAGTACACTAAGCCTTGTTACCCAAATTGTAGTAATTTTACCATCTGTGGAAGAGATTTTGGTTTAACCCTTATCTCCACAGATCCAACATTCAAAACGGGTTGCCCGGCTGATATTGCATTGGCTAATGGTGGAAAAGTCACCTTTGACAAACCTGTTGCAAACAACGACATTAATGATGGTGAGGCACCCCAAGTAACTTGCATGCCGGTTGTATTCCAAGATGATAAAACGACAGTAGTCACATGCACAGCCACAGGAGATGGGTCAAGAGAGGTTTCCTGTACATTCAAAGTAGCACTAGGAACATGTAAGTAAAGGGTTTGTTATAAAGTTTTCCTCCTTAAGAGGAGAGGAGCTGAGTCAAAAAAGGTTTCCTGTACCTTCAGAGTAGCACTAGGAACATGTAAGTAAAGGGTTTGTTATGAAGTTCCTTCTCCTTAAGAGGAGAGGAGCTTAATCAAGAAAGGTTTCCTGTACCTTCAAAGTAGCACTAGGAACATGTAAGTAAAGGGTTTATTATGAAGTTCCTTCTTCTTAAGAGGAGAGGAGCTGAGTCAAAAAAGGTTTCCTGTACCTTCAGAGTAGCACTAGGAACATGTAAGTAAAGGGTTTGTGATGAAGTTCCTTCTCCTTAAGAGGAGGGGAGCTGAGTCAAAAAAGGTTTCCTGTACCTTCAGAGTAGCACTAGGAACATGTAAGTAAAGGGTTTATTATGAAGTTCCTTCTCCTTAAGAGGAGGGGAGCTGAGTCAAAAAAGGTTTCCTGTACCTTCAAAGTAGCACTAGGAACATGTAAGTAAAGGGTTTATTATGAAGTTCCTTCTTCTTAAGAGGAGGGGAGCTGAGTCAAAAAAGGTTTCCGGAACCTCAAAGTAGCACTAGGAACATGTAAGTAAAGGGTTTTTTTATGAAGTTCCTTCTCCTTAAGGGATATTAATTCTTTTGAAATATTGCAGACTTTGCCAATGACGAATGTATCTGTCCGAAATTAATAGTAATATTTAAATAGAAATACACAAAGATTATTCTTCAACACTAAATAGTCTGTGAACTTTACAGTTCCATTGATACAGTGAGCCATATTCCAACAGGGCATGCCCAGCATGAGGCTATTCAGGAACACTGCTACTCGTGCACACACAATAGTCCACTGTCTTATCAGCACGGCCATACACTGACTCATGCGCACTTTGTTTCCGAAAGACGATGGCTTTTTGAAATACTGAACTCTTTTATTATTATACTACAACCCTTGAACTGTTGGACCTTTGTGTTTCAGTTAACCTTTTCAATTTTTACAGTTTGTTTTACAGTTGTTACAATACTCAGATTAAGAACTGGTGTGCTTTGTACTATTATCTGAAAATCGGCTTTACTTTTGGTAAACAACACTATGAAACACACTTTACCTAGAGAGTGATGATACCCACTATAGGTCACATGACTTAATGCGTGCAATCAGTGTATTATGGTTCTTCCTATTCAAATTTGCCGGCGTCATGTATATTTTTTTCAAAACAAATTTGCGCTCCACAGTTTCAACTGCAGTTTAATGTTACACATTTTCAAGGACTTCATCACGCACCCTTTGAAATTTTCGAGTTCATTTTATTTTTTTAAATTTCCCCCATATAGTGCCCACATTTGACAGCCGAGGATCGTGCGATGCTGGTGTAGTCGATGTGACACCAGATGAGGGTAAAATGACGGTTACGGGTATCAGTGGCAAGTGGGGAAAACCAACGTCGACAGATTCCGTGACATGTGACCCAGATCCAGACATTGCAACTTTCAGCGGTTCAGAAACTGTTGTAACATGTAAAGCAGTGAATGCTGATCTCTTTGATACGTGCACCTTCACGGTCCGTGTCTGTAAGTATTTGAATTTCTCAAGGGATGTGAGTTTGACAGATTCAGGTCATCAAGTTGGACTTGTAAACATGGGTTCATATTCAACATTTCCCAGGGTTCGGATTCAATTGCGTGATGTCCATCCGTGTAGACAGTCCTGAATGTCAGATGATTAGATTTGGTTTGCATAAAATTTATTAGCAATTTTAAGGACTCTTGTTGCTTAGCTCAAGGTTGACATAATTGTCACGTTCTCAAAATAAACTTACTGTACAAAGATAATTCATTACATGTGTACTGGAAATCACCATGAATTGCAATCACACCAGAGTTAATTCACCAGCATTAAGTTAACATCCTTAATTTAAATCGTTAGTCTTCATGATGAGGTCATGAGGTCATATTATAGTGCGCATCAAGAATATTCCATTATGTTACACAACGAAAACCATATGCCTTCAACAATAATCTTTGATCCTTTGAATCTAGAGAATTAGGTCATGACTACAATGAAGACATTGTCTTACCCATTCACCCTTTTTACTCCTGCCCTGAATACCGTAGATTGCCTTATGTAAGTATAACTAGGAGGTGCATCTTTTGCATTATTTTCCTTGATTCTCTGGGAAAGATCCAGCATTTGATGGGAACACCTGTGGTAAAGACATCAGCCTATCACCAGACCCCGATGAGTATAAAGCTACCCATGCCTGGATAACAAGTGCCAAAGATAAGGATGAAGCAGCTGCTAGTGTGACTTGCAATCCAGCATGGGACGACTTCCTCAATTTTGGGGGAGGAGAGAATCATGTCACCTGCCAGGCCGAGCAGAGTGGTATCGGAGTTTCCACTTGTAAATTCAAGGTTGCTGTCTGTGAGTGAAGTCTACTCTGACATTGTTTAGTTTGCTTTTAAATGGCATGTGAATGGTTCATGTAGGGACTAGCTGGGTTTTCAAAAGTATGGACGCATATCACCAATTTCAACAGCCGTTCAAAATTCTTGAAACGTTTTGATAATAGTTTGTCAAAGGGGAGTCATTTGTTTTAATACTGCCGGATCTGCACCACAAAAACAGTCTTATAGTCTTAGATTTACTTCAGAAATTAACAACGTTTTCTTTCTGTTTTATATGTGTCACCACTCCGACATTTGGCTGTTCACAATTAGGAATGGCAACCCCGGATCCTATAGGATGCACTGACAATCACAATAAATAACAAGATCAAATGGTCTTCTGATATTCTGTATTCCAATATTTACAACATGAGCTCGATATGGTATTAGAAAGTGAGCGTCTTACAGAATTATTTAATTATTTACAGGTCTGTGATTAAGCCATAAAAACTCAATTATACTCAATTAGTCAATCAAGAGACTCTGGGATCATCACATCAATCATAAAAAAGAAAGGTTCCATCATATCCACTGTAAATTATTAAATAGCAAAATTAATCGGTCCACCATTGATATATCTGTTGAAGTTTCTGTAGCCCCCTGAATCTGGCATCTAACAAACCGCAGTAGATCAGCCCAAAGCTCGGGCAAGCACAGCAAGTTCAGAGTCTATGCTCCTAATTAGCAGTACACAAGGGACTCTTCTCAGTCATCGGTAGAGTCGGTGGGACCAGTCTCAACATAAGGCCATCTACAATAAATTCAAACCCAAAACCTTAATAGTTTTAAAGAACTGGCGAAATCGCTCCAATTTGTTTCCTTTCCAACCTCGATCTCTACAATTCCAAATTACCACAAATCTTATATCATTATCCTTATTTTCATAAATGTAAATTTCTGATCTTCTAAAAAATCATCAGCCTCGATCTCCAGGATCAGCTTAATAGTCCTACTATTACAATTACGACGAAACTTCATCATCTGCAGGCTTTTACTTCGATGTATAAAAGCAAGAAAATCATCAATATTACACGCTAATTTGTTGAACAACTGTCTTGGGAGGTGAACTGTTGCCACGAAGTCGTTAATCCAACCTGGACATCTGTTGCTGGAATTAGGCCATAGTTTGCCTAATTCTCACGAAAACAGATTTTTCCGTCCTTTTCCAAAGTGGTCAAACAGATCCACAACAAAGCTAAATCTGCTGGCTCAGATTTCTGATGCTAGGGAGTCAAAACCGGTCTCGCATCACACAGTCACTCTCCAAACCTCAGTCTTTCTCGAGCAAGTCAAAATGACTTCTGACTCTCTATCTCTCTCTCACATAAGAAAACTCCTACATGCACCCAAAGATTCTAATTGTGTCCGATTGTACAATGCGACCTATTCTTCATCAACTGTCATGATTTGATTCACAATAATACAATGAGCGTTCTGACAATTACCACAGCCTGAACGAAATACTGTTGCATAAGACGGGAAGGCGTTTTCCCACTTCGCGGACGCCTTCTCTGAATGGCAGAGTTACGTCTACGCAGGAATGACGAAAAATTGATTGGCTAAAACTTGTGGACGATTCCATTACCTTTGGGGTAGATTGATATATACTCAGAATAAAACAATGAATGGAACACAGTAAAAACATGATCGGAGAAACACAACATTCAATTCATGCATTGGTTGCATTGTAATATGTAACCTGTCACGACAAAAGGGGAGTAAAGTCGCATCCCACTCTTTCCTATTTTAGGGTTCAGAGTCATATTGAAGTCACAGTGGAGGTCAAGTTTGGGGTTTTGTAGTATTTGGAAAGAGTAACCATCTTCCAAATATTTCGCTGAATCACATGTATAAAAATGTTAGTTTCTCAAGCAATTTTGACGATAGTATTAGCCTATTCATGCCTGGTCTGAAATGTTGAAACAGTGTCGGGATAAAGACACAAAGCTGCCAGAATAATGTCACATTGTCACCTTAATAAACCCTAATATCTTCACATCTGATTTTCTAAAAAATGTGCAGGCCTTCCAAGCGTACTATTCGCTCACATTTGCACGCTGCCGCCATAGGCATGCAGCCTCAATCTGGCAGCTTTACACAATAAATGTAGCCGGTTCAATGATTCCCGTGCATGTTGCTCATGTAATTTTGCATGTGCTGTGTTAGTTCTCATACCATGCGATTATACAATACGATTCTGACGGAATTGTACAAGCTGCTAGTTCGAGGCTCTGCGTGGATGCCTATGGTGACAGCATGCAAAGAATGAATATGGGACCAGCCTTGCAACAGATCCTTCATGTTAAAGAAATTCTGGGTTTTTTTCTTTCCAGGGCCAAACTTACTTGAGAACGCATTGGTAAGTGACAAAAAACAAGGTCCAAATCAGGAAGAAAATCAAGCGGCAAAGGTGGACTGGGTCATGCCGATTGCAGTGGGGTCCAATGGAGAGGAACTACCAGTCACATGTAACCCTAAGCCGGGGTCAAAGTTTGCAGGAGGTAGTCATGAAGTGACATGTGAGGTTACAGACCCCATCACACTCTACCAGGCAAAGGATAAATTCAGAGTTAAAATTTGTAAGTAACACTGGTCTTGATATCCATGCCGTACTGCACCTGTTTTCAGACTACAGATAGTATTGGTAATTGTAATAGGACAATAAGCCTTTTGCAAGTTAAATTTGAATACAGTCCGGTACACTGAGTTACCTGATTGCACATAAACATAACAATTTGAATTCCCCATACTAAAGACACTGTTGCTTTACCTTATGATTGGTAGCAACCTTCTACATAGCCACCACCATGCACTGTTTCCTTTGTGCCCCTCTTATCCATTGATAACAGTGTGTTGGTGCAAGGTATCTCTGAACTGTGGAAAATTCATTGCATTAATCCTTTAAGTTCCCAAGAAAGCCAAAACATTTTTATATTCAAATTTAGATCATTTAAAATATTCAAGTTTTTACAGTTCTATGAATTACTGTATATTGTCATCTTTTTCCAGTGGAACGGACGTTGCTTATTTCACAAAAAGTCCTGGGTTCAAATTCTTGCAAGTCAAATGTTTTATTTATGCATCAAAGTATTAGATCACTTGCATTAGTAAGTTTGAAACAAAGACAGCTATATGCAACAGTGGCGGGCTAATCAGCTTACACATGATTCTAGATTTAGGCATAAGAGATCTCATGTTCTTTTCCCAAGGAATCACTTTTGTATTCGTTTCTTACTTAAATCACTTGAAATTAATAAGAGCTAATTTTCAATTTCACAAATGCCACTCAAACAAGTCAAAGGATTAAACGAAGTACATATAAGTTACTTGTCATGTATGAAAATGCAAAATATGATATTTAAGGCAAATGTGATGTTTTAAAAAGGTTATGAAAACATTACCAAACGAGGATGAGTGCTTTCTTGTGTGATAGTGCGCATTTATGAAGATGGACAGTGGCTGATCAGATGATTTCAAAACTTTATCTGATTTCTTTTTAAATAACAAAATGAAGTACCCACCTTGAGTGCTAGCTGAGCCCCTTCCACACACACACCCATCGCACCCTAGTATGTGGACTTCTTTTGTGGAGAGGTTCACACTGTGTATACCACGCCTGCACACCCCCTCACATTTGTATCCTGTAAGGAATTTCCTTTGTTCTCATATGTAGTTAAAAATTAGTGTGTGAAGCACAGTTTTCGAATTGCTTGCATTTGGTCCTGATGATTCATTGTTAACTGGCTTAGTGATGGATAAGTAGTTGTTGAAAATTCTTTATTTTTGAGTGAATTCCTGATATAAGTTTTATGAAATTCTTATTCTTTTGTACCCCCAAATGATCCTAGTCAGGGGTACTTCCCATTGTTCTGGTGTCCCACAAGGCACCATAAACACGTGCACACAGTACACCCACACACCTGCCTGGTAATGCACTGATTTTTGTGGAAATTTACCTTTATTTATCCTGTAGCTCCTGGTGGAAACGAGAGGGTTTGTGTTTACAAAGCAACAGTGGTACTTGAAATTACTGGAAACTCACAGTGCACACACTGATTCATGCATGCGCTTCAAGATGCACTGAGCACACACAACCAATTTCTGTTTAAAGTGTATCAGCAGATTTCACATTTGCACTGTGTAGGATTGTACTGCATCAGACCAGTTGGGAAACATTCCCCATCTTCTTCCCCAGTGAGGGTTGAGGGCGCACTTCAACTCGGGGCAGATTAGGATGTTATGTAAAGGACCCATTTGCAAAGAGGATTAGTACATAGCACAAAGTGTTGACAGAGATGAATATTCTGTATGATGTTGTACCCAAAAGGTGGAAACCATTCGGGAGGTGAAAATCATTGTGCTAATAACAGGCGCTTTAGTACTATAGGTTTGCAGGTGTGCAGAATGTGCCCCATTTTGGCTCCAACAGTGCCTCAGCTAGTCTTCGAAGTCATCGCTACAAGAAGACTGCTGATTGACCAGAATATTTAGTCCCAGCATAATGTCTTTGACAAGTTGCCAAATGCAGCTTTTTATCACACTTTTGCATGGTTTGTCTGTTTGTCACAGGGAATTTCATTACTACTCATCTGTGTAGATGGGGCTTGATAGAGTAGCAGATTTTACAGCCAATTTCAAGTCATCAGCAGTTTTGGAAGTCTTGTGACAGCACTGATCTTTGTTGTTGTCTCTGTAGATCCAACATTTGATGGGAGTTGTCCTGATTTTACTCATTCCCCTGGCGACGGAGATACGACTGTTGTAAGCTATATCGAACCCACTGGAGCACTTGATTCAAATGGCATCAAGAAAGCAGTGGTCACCTGTGTCCCCCCCCATGATTTCCCCTTTCCCAATAATCAAGAAACGGACGTAACTTGCTTTGCAACCGATTCTGATTCTGGCACTTTTCCATCCAAGGCCACGTGCAGCTTCAAAGTCACTGTTGGTGAAGGTAAGGTTTTCTTTTGCTGTGATTGACGCAAAATATTCAGCCGGGTAGCATTGTCAAAAAAGTCTTGTTAAAATCAGTGACGTCTCTGTAAGGATCTTCACAGTCAGTGTGCATATGACAGTAAATTGACAGCGCCTCAAAATACTTTCCTCTTTAATGAAAAAAAGTCGCCATAAAATACATACATGTGTGATTGCGAATGCGTAAGGTGCAGTTCACTAATAAGGGATTCATTTGGGTTGGATCCTGAGTTAGCATTCTCTTGACACCTCTCCACTTCCAAACACAATGTAGCAGCTTCATCGTTGGACCCTCTGCAGTCTCCTGACAATGAACAGAGCATACCGTCCGAAAGGTTAGGTACTGTCCAGTTCTTTTCAGAACCACATACTCAGAAAGAGGTATTCTTGATGGTACTTCCAAAAACCTCTGTAACCTACTTGCTACTGAAATGGGGAAAAATGGCACACTATTCGAAAAATCAAGAACTCTATAAAGCTACACATTTTTAAAGGGGAACTACTCCTATGTAAAAACGTGTATTTGACTGGATCTGTCACACTCGCCCATCTTAAGTCATTGCTGTCCTCAGCAATGCAAATGAAAATGAATTTAATATAAATATTAACACGCATTGTACAGCATCCTCTAACATAACAGCAGGGAAAACATTTATCATTGTATTAAATTCAAAGTACCGACCAAATATATTCAGGCATTTAGGTACACAACTGGTATTTAATGACTCTTCATATAGGTCCTACTTGAGTCTTGGAACTCCTCTGATGGAGGAATGGCAGGGATGGACATCTGCATTCCAGCTGTAGAATTCTGTTTTAACTGGTTCTGGTGTTTTGCCTCATGTACGCCATGGGGTAGTACCATCAAGTATCTGATGTTGTTTCCACCAGTCCTGAAAAACAGTAGGCCACCCTTCACTTCTAGGTTATCCCACATCAGTAGCAGCCGCTACACCACCTTGGGCTCATGGGCCATCTTGCTACGACTCGTCCTCTTTGGACCATCCAGCTTCATATCCACGACATTCCGTACGGCTGGATCTCGCTGCTGGGCTTCCCGTAGACTGTGGCCACATCTTGTTGCACATCTTGGTTTGGCTCGTCATTAGTTCAAGCACTGACAGGGACTGCTTTTGGGTGTCTAGAGGGGACTCTGGGGGCTTCAGGACTCTTGGGTGTAGACACATTGATGGTGACTGGGGTTACTGGGACATCTTTGGGAGACCTCTTCTTTCACGGTTCAGCATGGATTCCAGGTTTTGGAAGTAATTATTTTGTCGTTGCTGCTCACCAATAATCTGGGTGATCATCGCCTTCAGTGTGTGGATTTGTTAGAACTGTTGCAGTATGGCTCTCTGCATACAGGCTTGATGCTGCAGTAACTGTAAGATGCTTGACTGTTGGTCAATAGTTAATAGTTCTTCTTGGCAACTTTGGATGAAACCATTGGGAAGTGGATCAAATCCACACAGCTGAAGGGTAGTCAGTGCTTCTGCCATCGTGTCTGGTATCCACCCACAGATCCACTAAAACACTCTGTTGGTTTGAACCTAACCTCTGACCAATAAACATAAAAGACCGACAACCCTTCAAAATAAGAAGAAAAATGACCTATTCCCTACTAAAACCATTTCAAGCTTAGTTTTACCAAAAAACACATTCCCCACCCGGATCTTCCACCAAAAAGTAAAAAAGTAACGGGAAAAATGGCGCACTATTAGAAAAATCAAGAACTCTAAACTAAAGCTAAACATTTTCAAAGGGGAACTACTCCTATGTCAAACATGTATGTAATACAATACTTATTTGTGGCTCTGCCATACTACCTTCACCATGAAAAGCCTCAAAACTCATCTGATTCGTAATTTGTTTCACTTCCACAGATTCATTTTTAGCATTGTATAATATTGAATGATACATATGTGAACAATTTCCTGCAAGACTGCACCCACCTCAGGAAACCAGAAAAAGGATCAGCTATTAACCTGCAGTGGTTCACAGGGAACACTGCAAAGCCATGCAGCCTACATGTTTATACAAATGGGCCAGTTCACGAGACATCAAAGAATTGTTTCCAAGGATGAATTGAATAATTCATGAAAATACATTGAATATTACACGAAACTGTGTTGTACCTGGGTCCATTCTGTCTTCCAACAGTTCCAAAATTCCCAGTGGGCTGCCCAGAAGATATTGAAAGGGGACCTACGCCTGGCCAGAACAAGGCAGTGGGCGTCACATGGGCCATCCCAACAGCGACACAGAGTGATGGACAACCAGCCACAGTAACCTGTAACAAAGCAAGCGGCTCAGACTTCAGTGGCTCAACGGAAGTCACCTGCACAGCAGTGGACTCCCGCATGCCAAGCTTGAAAAGTACCTGTACCTTCCATGTCCATGTCTGTAAGTGGCCATTACGTGAAAGTGAGTGGTGATCCACTATGGCCTGCCCAATTTAAGACAGAAGCCTTGACCCAAGAAAGGGAACTTGAAGGGGGCTGACTCCATCCAACCTACGGGTATTCCATATCAGACCTCCATATCAGGGCTATGTTAAAACTGACTCATTTTTAGCCTACAAACTTTCTGAATAGCTGTAAATTTGACTTCAAGAAGATTTCAGTGGATTCAAATAGATAAGGAAACACTCCGAGCATCAAAGAGTCAAGATGGTGTGTCAAAAATCATGGTGACCCTCTTTTGACAAAACTTGATTTTGACAACATTGTGGTTGAGAACATGTACTACTCATAATTTTTCCCACATTTACGTATATTTAATGAAACCTCTCAGGATTTTGATGTGTTTTTACTCAAAGGGTGATGTTTAAAGCTAAAACCTTCCATTTTGCTTGATCCTGACGATGCACATGGAACAGGCATTAGTGCCAAAAATTGACATGTGGTATTTGCTCATTAATATTCAGAAGCATGGCCATTTTTATCAAAATTGGAAGTTCTAAGGTCCAAAGGTGTGTTGGTCTGATATGAAATGACCGAGGTGAATAATCAGACTTCTCGCAAACCGAGTAGATGACAAAAGAGAAACAAAAGCTAAAATGTTTGTTAAATATGTGAAATTGATACTTTCCTGCAGACAGCACATTTACGTATTTGAAAATGTAATATTTAAACTATTAAAAGCAAGATAGATTTGATTTTGATTTGTTTTTTGATGAATTGTTCTATTCCAAGATCCCATGATAATTGAGGATGACTGCAAAGATAAAGTTGCTAGTCCATCTGCTGGTTCTACAATTGTCAACTATGTCAAACCATCTGGAGCAATCGATTCCAAAGGGACACATGCAGAAGTAACCTGTGACCCTGACACAGGAACTCTCTTTACTGATAATAAGGTAACCAGGGTAACCTGTACAGCAACAGATCCTGATTCTGACAAACGTGATGTGGCCACTTGCACCTTTAAGATACTGGTTGCTGCTGGTAAGTTTGTGTCATAGCATGGTCATAATTCCTAGAAAAAGTACCAAAGGAGGATGACATCATTGCAAGAAAGCAGGATATTAACGTGTAGAGATGATTTCCTGTAAAACGTAATTGGAGAATTTCAACATTTTACTCTCAAGATGTCCTCAACCCGAGCACGATTTCATCCTGACTTTTTGTTGCATTTGACCCATTTTTAACATCCCGAGTGTGATTGATTGTAAAGTGCCAGTTTTGCTTGTAAACTGTCCCTTGCATTACAAGCTGCCATTTTAGCACCCCCATGCCTTGTGTGTGTTCCTTTCTTCATTTGAGTAACAAATAACTGCCTTGCTTACTACAATACAGTCTTTGGCCTTCATCCAAATCTCTTGTCTAGAGCTAGGTCTTGGTCTTCACTCCATTGGAAATGCGTGGCCGGAGACGCACGGACAATATTAGACTTTAATAGTCATAGCTCCGGAAGCCCGTTTCAGACACGGCCTTTGTCTGTCTTGCATGAATTTCATTTTGCTTGACATGGCTATTAACACTGTGACTCAGTTGGGCTCAATACAGGTCAAAGTAGTTTTTGCATCTGAGGACTTAATAAGTCACCTGCTTGAAAAGACTGAATTCAAGTCACAGATTTGAGTAACCCACTGCAACAGTCATTCTCAGATGATAACAAGTCAGATGGCACTTGCAAAGTTCCCCGGGCCCGGTCTCCATAACTTTAGTTGGCCAAAATAAAAGTGCGCAAATTAAAGCTGTTTGCGTTTTTATAGCTAAGAATCGATGAAGCACTTCAAAACATCTTCCTGTGGCAATTCAATAAAAAAACAGGGCCTTAGGTCTGTGTCAGTAGCAGTGACTCAGTAGCAAACATTTCCACACTTGTCTGATGTCTGCCTCACAGTAAGGCCACAGTGTTTCCAGTTTTGCCCTTTTCTCATTCTTTCTCTCAGCTCCGACATTTGATGAACCCCATGACTGTCAAGTGGATGTCAATGCCAGCCCAGACAATGGAAAGACAGCGATCGTATCCTGGACAGAGCGTACCGCCAAACAAGGCGATGGAACTGCAGCAGCAACTGTAACGTGTAATCCAGCGAGTGGTTCAGTGTTCAAAGGTGGTGACACCCCCGTGACTTGTACAGCGGTGGACCCTCGCTCATCACTCCTTTCCGAAACATGTGACTTCAAAGTGAGAATATGTAAGTAGACTCAATCCATTTGCCACCAATCAGCCAGCTCTGTGTTTGCGTTTTTCTGACCAGCAGCTTATTCCTTGTTCCTTTAACCTTGGCATCCAAACTGCCAACTCGGTATTTTTCTTGTAACTTCTGCCATTTAACTCTGTTTTAATCTCTTGTTTTGTGGTAACGGTGTGTTTCTTGTGGAAAATTTCTCTCTGCAAACATTAGGTTTCCTGATGTCGGTGAAAGTTTTTGAACGGAAGCAAATTCAGAGAGATGAATGAAATGCAATTTATAAATAAACCAAAGAAAAATTAAAAAAAACAAAAATGAATTAAGTCTCCTTGGAGAAACAATTTACAAACAAAGATAAGTGAAACTTCGCTTCGCTTGGTTAAGAGCTTTTCAAACTATCAATTCCTTGGGATGAGACTTGGTTGTTTCCACTCTGTTCACAGAACCATGCCATGCTATCCCACATGTGATCCATGTTCTAATCCGGCTCTGTGTTCAATGTGCATCCACAGCGTTGCACAGGCAGCCTGTGAATATTGCAACACCTCTGGTGGGCAAGTCCACACTTTTTTGCCCACCTTACCGTAAGCATGTCTCCCACTGTAGTGGTTGGGCTGGCTTACACGGTACTCGACACCGAAGATTCTCGGCTCTCACGGACTCGCACTTATGTTAGGAATTTAAACAAATTACACGTGAGCTGCAGAATGTGGGGACATTCGTTTTAGGAGAATATATACTAGTCTAAGGGCAAGACAGACAAATAAAATAACGTGCAGGGAAACGAGTTTCAGAACAATAACAATTAACAACATATAATTGAACATTCAAGAAACAATAGGAATCAATGAATGGAGAGGAGAGGTAGCCTGGTTAATGCAAAGGCTCTGGGAAATTCTTCATACCAGCAGCATAAGTTAAGTCGACAGAAAAAAGTAAACTGATTTCCGTTACAATATAAAAGGGAGTTTCATCTCCTAAAGCATTCATGGTCTTTGCATCAGTGAATTTCATTCAACTGTTGGGTGTCCGAATGGAGCATGCCTTCTTGGAAATGTTATCATAAGTCTTTGTGGTGATTGTGTAATAAAGGAAGGTGGGGCATTGTGCATTGACATGGTTGGTAGTCAGATGAAGGAGTAGAATCCACCAGTTGGTGTTGGTCTATGGCCAGAAATTGCTAAGTGTTAAATTGCCTAGGTATCAAACGGTGTTTGTTCAACATTGCACAGCAGTGAAATAGTCGAGACCATCACAAGCCCAGACACAAGACCACGCACAAGCAACAGTGTGAACAGTGACAAAGGAATTCTTTGTCGTAGCTCATTTGAATAGCTTGTGACTTGAATTCAGACTGTGGAGGTCTTGTGTTGGTCTTGTGTGGCATTGTGAAGGTATAAGTGGTCTTGACTACAGCGTTGTTGCACAGTGTTAATTCAGCACATCACGGTCTTGGTTCTAGTGGTGCCCCACTTTTTTTTTAAAGTTTACGATAATCCTGACATTATTTCACTGCACTTTACCAGCATAGTTGTACCAAAACTGCCAGTATTCAGGTCATCCTAAAAGGTACATTAGTCAAGCACGACTAGCCCTAAGCTTGCATTGAGCGCTGTAAAATCTCCACATTCTTGTACTCGAAACAGTAACTCACCTTAGATACCGCATTTCACTTTTTGTCATCTTTGCACCGTTGTTCCTGTTTCAGATCCAACGTTTGAATCCGGTTGTACAGACATATCCATAGAAAAAGGAAGCTCTGGTTCTGACACCGTCGTTGACTATGCCTTACCTGTTGGAGCTACTGATTCTGCAGGAATATCTCCAGCACATGTGTCTTGTAATCCAACTCGTAAAACCGCCTTTAACAATGACGCAGCTACAGGTGTGACATGCACAGCAAGAGATTCAGACCGTGTTAAGTTTCCAGATGCTACCTGCACTTTCAAAGTAAAAGTTGGCTCAGGTGAGTCTTGACGAGGCCCCCAGCAATTTGAGGCTTAATTGTATGAGTACGTCTCTCTTAAGCCTGAAACTTCACTGCATGGTTTCTGTGGGATAGTTAGTGTATATCACAGAGAGCAGAAAACTGTTCATATTGACAAGATCAATTTAGGGCCTGTACTTCGATGAAATGTTCCAACTCATCATTCAGAAAAAAATTCTTTTCTTTTAAAATGAGTTTGAAAATTTACCAAAAATTTTTTTGATAACTGGTATTCTCTCTTTTGATTTCTAAGCCCCAACTTTTAAAACCAACTGTCCTAGCATGAGAGTTGTCGCTCCAAACGACGCAGGGAAGGCCGTTGTGACCTGGAATGACATCACGGGTAATGAAGATTCCTCCGGCCAGCCGGCCGTAGTCCAGTGCGACCACCAGAGTGGAGACACTTTTGACCAGCCTGACACCTTGGTGACTTGTACGGCGACAGACGCTGGGAGCACCCGCACCAGCCAGTGCTCTTTCAGAGTTCTACTCGGTAGGTGTACTTTGTGTCCCGCCGTTTGGCAGAATCGCCAAAAAATTAGTAAGCAATTAGCGTTCTGTTACATTGGTTGTTTGGTATCAAGATAAGGTAAAAAAAAGTTCTGCTTCCCTTTACATGGCATCTGAAAACAGAATGGTTAGGAATGTTTTAAGTGCTTTTTTAAACTGATTCCACGGGCTAACTGGTCATATATAACAACAGCCAGGGTCATGGTTATTTTTGTCAAACAATATGAACAATACTTAGAAAGGTAGTAGCTGCAAGTCCCTTGAACTTTTTTGCACTACATTCAAACTAAAATAGAAACTTGATTTTTCTTGTCTCTTTCCAGTTTTACATTTTCTCAAAATTTTTCCCCAAAACTGGTAAGCCATGCCGTCCAAACGATGAAAACAGGAAGAAAACAAAGGCATTAGACTAGATCTAGTCTCAAATTAGTACACAGACCATGTGTAAACCAAATGGGTAGAGCACCAGAGCACAGGCTGTGGCTCAGTGCAGTCAGGTCGGTGTGGGCTGTCATTTTTCCCTGACTGACGACGGCCAGGTTTGGGTTTTTGGTTACAGATTCCATTCCACCACCAATACTTTGCCCGGACGATCCATTGCCTGTGCAAGCCGGATCGGACACCAACAAAGCCAAAGTGACGTGGGTCGATCCCATCGTCAGTCACGATGACGGAGATCCTCGTCGACCACTCAAAGTGCGGTGCGTACCCTTGTCTGGGTCAGAGTTTGAGTACGGAAGCACTGACGTATACTGCTCAGCCATTGACCCTGCCAACAATGTGGGGGAATGTTCTTTCAAAGTAACAGTCACAGGTAATAGTCATATATAGCCTTGGTCGAGTTCGGGCGGCCTGTTCTTGACGCAGGTTTCTTGTTCTCGTGCTCGAATGATGGGAACAGGACTCAACAACACTGTTCTCGGAACAGGATCACACACCACCTCCTCGTCGGGGTTTTACAGGAACACACGGAAAAACTCGTGAGATTTTGATTTTTGAACAGCTGCAAAAAGTAGAGAGATGGCTTCCATAGCCATAGACAATGGGAAGTTTTGCAAAATTACCATTAACTTTTTCCGTAACACAGAAATGAATGTTCCTGTTTTTATAGAAAAGAATTCAGCCCATCTCAACATTAACTCTCAAATAATGTAGCCTACATGGACGCTGCCATATTGCATGTTGCTTGTCACTAACTGCCAGCGATAACCGGTTGTTTGTTCCCGGCGTTCGAGCGGCTGACCCACGAACAACAAATCGAGCTGTTCATGAACATACGGGAACAAGCCGCCCGAACTCGGCCTTTGTGTAGTTTAGGCCTCTTTTATATTTACAGTACACGTTAACAGTGAGGCAGAAGTCTTTATATCTCATTCTGAATCATTGCTGAAGTAGGTGTATATTTGCCGTTACCCAGGCCATTTCTTTCTGTGATTTTAATGCCATGTGAATATTAATCTGTCATGTCATTTCACCCTATTGCTTCCCAAAATGAGACAATCAAATTGACAATTTGTTTCCAAGATGGTCAGTGCTCAAATAATTAAAGTCTGCACTGTAGGCCCCGTTCCCCCTCAAAACTGTGTCAAGTATTTATGCACGTAGCCTGAAGTGGAAGAAATTTCCTATCATTCCATTTCCAAGTATGTCACCATCACAAACGATGCAACAGTTTGAAACCTTTCCTGAACTGTTTATACTCATACATGTGTGGTTGAAACCCTGGTTTGTGCCCGTTTGCCGATACCTTTACAGTATCTCCCTCACTTGACATCCATGGCGTCTTTTGTCAAAATTCAATTGTATTCAACAAATACACTAAAGTAACAACTGTGTGTAATGATTTCCTGTCCATGTTTGAACTTGCAGGGAATCCCTGTGACCCCAAATGCACGGGCTTCTCCAACTGCCAGCTTGACACTTCAGGCAATCCAAAATGCGTCTGTCAGGAAGGATACAGTTCAGAAAAAGGAGATGGTTCAGATTGTGCAGGTCTGTATAATATGTAATAGATCACTGCTCTAGTCCAGTGGTGAATTAGTGGCGTGAGATGCACTGAGCTAAAGCGCAACTAATTTCCTTTTGATTATACTGTCAACATGTGCGTGCCATGCCATCGATCAACGAGACTGATGGGGAAATTATCCTACCATCAGCATGTCTCTACTTTGCCAGTGAGGGGGCTCTTCAACTCAGGACAAATATAGCTACATAAGAATGATTTTGCTCTTTTTGGAATGACTTTAAATGCCCTACGCAAAGCCTGCAAATCAGGCCTACGTGAGATTCTTACGTCTGCATACAGTGCCAGTTGAAATGTTTTCTTTGTCAACAGACATTGATGAATGCGCTGCTGAAAAGAGTCCATGTCATGCCAATGCAGACTGCACTAACCAGGAGCCGGGTTACCAGTGTGCTTGCAAAGATGGCTTCTTTGGCGATGGCATTTTTACCTGCAATTGTAAGTTTACAGATAATTGAAGGTGACAGATTAGCAGCCGGTTAGCGGCCAGAAAGTAAATATTCCTCCCAGCAGTTCATTGTCAAAATTGGCACTTTTGAAATTTGTGATTGTCCAATACTTCCAACGGTGTACGTGTAGTGACTAAAGGCCAAATCCTGAAGCGACCAAATTATGGCATGTTTATTATAGTAGAGTTTCATAAGCAGCTTGCAAACACCTCTCTGATGAGTTGCTTTGATGAGTACACAATTTGCCCAAAGGTTATGTTCCATACTGCTTGTATAGCAGAAGGTTGAGTGGGAACACCCTCCATGCTTTTTGTTACCTGAGATAATTAAGTATCATGAAGTGAAATCGCTCACTTATCCAATCGCCTCTTGTAGTTTAAGTAATTCTTTCGCTGTGCAAAGCCATAAATAATTCTCGGGATGAAGCCAGATTTGTCGGCTGTTTTGTAAAAGGAATGACTTTGTATTGCATAAATGAGGGGCATGTCTTTTACCATAAAATGTACATCTTGTTCCCTTTCAAGGTTGTCTGCACTGCCACTTGATAGTACTTTCATGCTGATTCATTAGATACCTCCGTTTTAAAATCCTTTGATAAATACTGAGAGAGGGAAAGTCAGAACGTCTGGTTCACACTTTCAGTGAGTTGATTCTTTCTGTCCAGGTGCGGGAGAAGTCACTTTGGCCTGTTTTCTCAACCTCCCATCATTACTCTGATTGTTCTTATGTTAAACACTCAACTGGAGATCTTGTTTGTTTACTCTTACCTATGTGTACAGCCAACCCAACCGAATATCCAGACATTGATGCTGAAGGTAGGTTGAGTCTGACCTTTAATTTGAACCGCTGTTCCTAAGGGTGCAAGGGCATGTGTCAGGCTGAATTTGAAACAAAACTCACTGCAACGATTGCTTCAACCATCAAATTAATGTCAATGATACAAGTCTTGAAAATCGATGATCTAACAGGGAGACTTTTGAGATGCTTGGTGGCAGCAAACATGACAGTTTCATGTGACCTTTTCAGGGATTTTGAGCATGAATATGTGCATCACCCTATCAGCTCAAATGTGACGTACAATATAATGACACTTGCCACCATCATCAAGCACTACAAAAGCCTTGATCCCATGAAGACTTTTTAAGAGAAATTTAGACTAGATTTCTTTCTCTTTCTTGTGAAAGAATAGTCTGCTGCTAGTACTCAACAGAATGACTCTTATTTGTTTTATTTAATTGGAATAAGAGAATTTGAAAATAATCAGGAAATGGGATTTAATAATAAAGGGAAAAACAAAACAGAAAGCATAGAAGGGTGTCTGCTATCTGTAATGGATGTCTAAATGGAAGCATTTATGAACCTTACCATGCGAGGGTAATTTTAGGGATGAGCTACAGCATTACTGTGGCAGTACCCTCCAATACACTTCCGGAAATCAAATAAATAGACTTGCTCTGTGCTGTGTAACTTCAGGGTGATTTGTAGCTAAAATCCTTTAAAATGTAAGCTAAAAACACGTGCTTCCTTCACAAACCGCTCATTGTGGGATTTTTAAGATTTTAATACTTTTGCGCACAGTTAGCCAGCCGTGACTTTAATAAGTGTGAGTTTCTAAAGCTCTTAAACCATGACTGCTGAAGGTGTTCTCACTAAAAGACTCTCACAAATAATAAATATTTAAAACTGGTATCGCGTCTCATGGCTTAATGCATTGTTGTTGAACAGTGGAGAAGAAATTTGTGGTCGAGATTTCCATTGCGGATGCCACAGCGGTTAGCGCAGGCTGTGACCCGAGTACAAATGGAGGAAAGCTGTCTGAAGCATGCATAGCACTCGTCAATACCTTCAAGCAACTTGTAAGTCTTAATTATGCACTGACAACTGCATGACCCTTGAGAAATATTGCTACTGTTTCAACTCTGAGATTTTATGCATACTAGAGCCTCAGCAATACCTCAGTCTGAGATAATCGGTGAACTGTAGGGATTTTAGGTAAAATGTGTATCAATGGAAGAATGGGTTGGCACAATGTTAGTTCTCCACAGGGATGCCAGATGCATATCTGGTGCAAACAGAGCTTAATATCCTGTCAAAAGTCTGTACACCAGTGACTCTTGATCAAGGCAAAAATCCCCCTAGAAGTCTCCCATCTTTTGATGTTTGAGTATCAGCTCTTAAAAAAAGCATAATCTGCCAAGACATGTCCGATTGCCTAATGAATATTGAAATTGGCATGGGCATATATACCCCCCACCCAGTCCCCAGACATTCTTAAAGATTGCAGAGGATTAGCAGTGGGACACGAAGCCAAGGCGCTTCTGTACTTCATGGAAAATTTATACAGAGGTTCAGTCTTTGGCTATATTCATGTGCAAAGATGCAAACGTGGATGACCAGGTTATTGTAGACAAGTGTGTAATGTGTTTAAATTTCACTAGAGGGCACTATTTGCCGATGGTTGTGATTAGCTTACTCCTGCCTGTTGAAACGTCAGTTCTACCTGGACAATTAATTTTTGCATTTGTTCACAAAGTTGTCTTTGAAACACTCATAATGACTGGAGTATTGTTTCAGATAGACATTTCATAACGGTCATGAAAAGTGAGTCGTGTGCCTGTTTAATAAATAATGTTTTGTTTTTTTATTCTGTTTGTCTGGCCATTTGTTTCTATTTCATTACATTTTCAATAGATGATGCCACTGTATAGAGATCTGTCATCCAGCTTCAAGGAAGTAATCGTGGTTCAGACCCAAATAAGGCAAGATAACTCTTCTTAGTGAAATATTTTCTTGACAATTGTACCATTAGCTTTTTAATCCATCTTTTAAACTGCACTTGTAGGTTTGTGATGAGTATCGATCAGAAGTCCGTATGCATCGATTCTGTGTGACAGCTCCATGCATCAGTACAGAGCAGGCTCAAATGACGCTGTGAAGATCACTGATAGTCGTTTGTTTCTAACCATTGATGGTATCAACCCTACTAATATTGTAAATGTAATCCAGTACACTTGAATCAAACCCGACCCACCCCACAACGTTTCCCCCTCCCCGTATTTGACCCCTATGTGAAAGGAAATTGACCACTTCATCAGCTTCGGTTCTTTGTCAGTCTAGTGGTGGTTAATATGTCTCTGTTAATCAGTATGTATATTATTTTTGTCCAATATAAAGGCCCGGCAGTGTTGTCATTCCACACACCGTCAGCTACGACTACGCTAAAGCAACCCCTGAAATCCGTGGACTACAGACAGATAAATTTTATGCAGACACCCTGAAAAAAGTGGTTGAAGAGGGAAGGATTGGGCCCCTGCAGTTGTTGAAAGACTATATCGTGAAAGGTATATTTCTATCACTTTGTTTCTTGACACTTTGGATCTGCAGTGGTAGGTAATTGCTGTCAGATTGTCCCTGATTTCAATATGTACTTCCTTTTTCACACTGTACACTGAGTGGATTTAACAGATCCACCCAGAGAAATATCAGCGGCTGATTACCAGACCCCACTGAGTAACTCCTCCAACATTCCCCTATCCCCCCCCTCCTAACAAAAGAGACAAAATGGAACCTTCTGTACACTCTTATGTGTCTTGATATGTTTTTCCATTACTTGCCATCAGTGGGATAAAATTCAAAGACCTCGTTAATGTTGATCATCTGCTCGTGGGCAGTAAAACTTCATGGCATCAGGTTTTTATAGGTTGTTGTGAAATGGTTAGATTGAAAAATTGCAGTCCGGAGTGATGTCAAAGTACACAAAGAAAAAAAAGACAAAAAACTCACTTTGGAAGAAAACTTGTCTGTTTTCTCAGTCAATGGGAATGTGGAACTAATAATCACTTGTGGATTTTTTCCCTGTTTTTTTTTTCATGTAGACACCACTGACTTCTGCACTGATGACATTAAGAATAAAATGAAATGCAATAATTCGCTGTCTGTTTATGAGGACAAGCAAACCAATGGCTGCGTGCTGTACTGTGCCTCCCGCTGTGACTTTGAGAAAAACTATTGCAATACTGGAACATGCCAACACGATAACTCCAAGGGCCCAGTTTGCAGGTATGTTTGCTCACGTATCAATCCGCTACAATGGGAGTGCAGGTGGTTTGACCTCCGCTGAGGAGAGAAATTTAAGGCTCCAAATCCTGGCAAATTGCTGGTCAATTGGTCGGTTAATCAGTTGGTTGCTCTGTTTGCTGTTACCGGAGTCTGAACTTTTCCTTTGAAAAATGAGTTGGTTATCTGCAATACGTCAAGGGGCTGAAATTGTGAAAATGTCCCATTCATTAAGGTTTCTTCAAGTTTTCGTGAAAGCACTTGATGAGACTTACGTGGAAATGCAATCCATAATTTTTGTGCCACTGCCCTTTTGAATTTTGCCACAGCTCGGTAAACATGATCATTAAGTTGATTTAAGAGGTGGTCTCTGATTCATGGGAGAAATCTAGACATTGTGAACTCTGTATACACTTGGTATGAAAGTACTAAAACTTAAGGTAGTTAAAACATAAATTAATTGTTCAGGGCCTGTCCAGCACTTGTGCCCTGTGTCAGTTAAAATGTGTCAAAAGAAATGTCTCATACCTGCACATGGTCACTCTTTCTACACAAACTCTCCAGAGTTGTGGTAGCCAGTCTACCGCACCAGACTACAGTCTAGTGAAAAAAGTTTATAAGAAGCACCCTTCACATCTTGGGCTTCAAATTGAAATCACGTGGCCTCACTCTCAGGTGCAAAAGTTGGCAAATTTAGCCTCCTCCTCGAAAAAAAATGCAATGACATTGTAATACCTCCAACTTGGCAAGTGAAATGTTTGCTTGATCCATTCACTCCTTGTCTCTTTTTCCAGTTGCCCAGAGGGAACAGAAGGAGACCAGTGCACCAAAGTAGGATCCAACATCCCCCTAATCGTGGGTCTGTCTGTCGGTCTGGGCGGTGGGGCCCTGTTGATCATCGTCTGTCTCCTCATCTACCTCATGTGCTGCAAAAACAAGAATACCAAGATCACTGGAGTGGAACCCGGGGATGAGGAAGTGTAAGTCGACGATGGACCCAGGCCAGAATGTGACCCCTTCAACAAGGCGACTCCATGGCAGATCCCAGATAGTCCATGACGAGTAATTCAGTTTTAAGCCAAATCACAAGCTGTTCAAATCATCCGTGACAGAAGTGTCCCTTTGCCATATGTGCTCAGCCTGTCACTTGCAACAGGATGTAATTAGTCTTGTAACTTCTTGTGAGAGGCTTCATGACAGGACTTTTTGGAGGAACTTTGTGATGGGCTCGACCGCTTCACAGAAAAATTAAAACAGCCACTCAAGTTTTACTTTAAATATGGCATCAATTCACTCAGCATTTTGGATGATATAGTTCTCCATTTGGCAAGAAATCTTAACCGCCTGACAAACTTGCCGGATTGGCCATTGCCATCTCCAGGACAAGACTTGAGGGACATCGGCTGGTCCTGACAGAGCACAGTTGGTTTATTTTCCTTTTGACAGGGTCCAAGACTATTTCGTTTAGCTGGACCCCTTCAAACAATTTAAAGTTTTAGGATAGTATTTGTGATTAAATTCACAAATGAAAAGTGCCAGGGACCGTTGTGTTTTTCAAATGTTTTGGATGTGCGCATTCAGAAGATTCATGAACGAGTTCAAACAGTTTGTTTGCTGCAGTATTGGATTAGAGAATCTCGCCAGTGAGAAAATTGTGCTCTTTGTAATGGATATTGACTGACGTGAACCGGTGCATGGTCTGGTTAGTGAGAGTTGATGTCATTTCCATTACTTTTTTCCTTCACAGTGGTCGCTCAAATGAAGCTTTGGCTATGAACGCCAAGTGAAGTACCTGTAAGGTAGGTTTGTTTTCTTTAACATATTTGTGCCTTAAGACCATTGGTGAACACGGTCATCCCTTTCCAAGTGTCTCAAGGAAGATGTATCTCTATACAGTATCATCAACATTCTTTCCTAGTTAAGGTTCATTATCTCTTGAAAACATGGTTGTCAAGCTTGGGGCTTTGTCAGCCTGTCGAAAGCATGCACCATCTTGAGACTGGAATAACCATGTTGTAGAATCAGCGTGATTATTTTCTTTTCAGTTTCTAAGTTGTTGTGAGGTCACCTTAGGTTACCTCCACGTTTTTTTTTCGTCCACCACAACGTGGGAGTTATGTTGAAAGGAAAAAGAACTGATCACATATTACTTGCACCGTAATTAAGGTGTCCCATGTCTCAGGGTAAACCTGTCCTCCCCTTAATAGGAACGCATTTCAGATCACTGCTATGCTCGAAAACAATTTGTTTTAATAAGTTGAGACAATAATTCATTGCGTAACCGGAAGAAGGGCATTCAGGGGATTTCTATATTCACACAACCCTCATTGTGAAATCAGCAAAACGCTTTATACGTCCTTCTGCCAGACAACAGACAAATGTCAGTGTGTCCTTGTTTGCTGCTATTGTAAGATTCTGTTGTATGCTGACGATTACAGCAGCTGTTACCAAAAATGCCAGAACATTAAAAATAAAGGTAGAAAAAAATTACAGTACACACCAAAACCCCTCTAGAAATAACAATAGCCCCCCCCATCTTGATTTCTTCGGATTTTTATTGACAGAGTAAGAATCATGCGCAGAGACAGGCTTAGTGGTTTCTTGGATGAAAGTGATGAAAGCAAGCTTTTAACCGGGACTTTTCAATCTCTTTCTCTCTCTCTTTTGGCAAATATTTGTCGACTCAGATTATGTTTCTTTTAACCAAGACATTGTATAACTTTATATCTTGCTTTTTAGACATGCTGTGTGTATCAAACAACAAAGGTGAAGTGTTTCCAGGGACTTAAAATGTTTCCTTTTCCGGGATACATACATGCACCCAAAGATTCCTCAAGAAATTCTGAAATCCTTGTTTATGTGAGTTGTTGCTAATTAAATGGGCACTGTTGCGTCAGAGTGACCAGGACTAACACTATTCAACACGATAGAAGTTTGCTAATAGTTCTATAGACTTTGTAGAGTTTGTTTTATAACACCTCACCCACAGATTCTGTATTTTGATTGGCCGAAAGTGTGTCATGTGACGCTTGGTAGTTTTACTCTCTTTATACCACCCCTTCAAAAAGACTATACCATGCAGCCTCATGCTGAAAAAGAACTAAAACCGTAGAAACCAAAGAACTAAATCTGGAACAACGAAAGCATAGGCGTCACCGCTTGGAATTCTTGAATTAATTTGATGGATGTGAATTCCAGTCTGGTGTTTCATTGTTGATTTTTAGCTTAAATTCTGCAGAATCTGTGGGGAGGTGTTATAAACAAATATTGACTGTTTTATCTCGCGGTACAGTTAAACTAGCCTCCCGAGGTGATCCATGGAACACTCTATTTTCCCGAGGCAAATTTACTGTACCACTCGCAGTAGTCGATATTTGTATATTATGTGCGATTAACACCACGCACTAGTATCATTAATATGCTGAAGTTACGTTGGTGTCGTTTCCTGTTACTTTGGTTTTGCCTTTCCATTTTAAAAATAGTGATTTTTTATGTCACAAGAAAAAAAAGGATTGTCATAAGAAATGCAAACATTTGATGTTATTTCAAATTGGTGTAGATTTCTTTGAGTTATTTTCTGTGACACATTATGACGTACTAGTTTGAATGACTTCAGTGTTACATTTCACAACGAAGTAAAACAAAACTAGTTGTGGACATATTTAAATAGGTTTGAGTCTTTTTTGTTAGGTTAGTTGCTTAAAACGAGTCCACAAAGATTTGTATTTGAAACTAGGTGAAACAAAACAAATTGTATTAATCGTTTAATAAATGCAATTAAGTAAATAATACCAAACATTCAAAGAGTATTTCTTTAACGTGCAAACACAATACAGTACAACAGAGTACTACCACAGGCCTTCATTTTGGACAATTCTCAATAGCAGTGTTGTAGACGAGTACTTTCCGAGTACCAACGTTCTCCGCAAAATACTGAACTGGGTAAGAGGGAATAAAGCTTGAGTGAACAGGCATTTGATGGTAAATATGCAAAGGTAAGATTTCAAATTAATGTTAGACTTCAGACACTCCCAGTTGTGTAAAATTTAAGTTTTAAGGAGAAAAGTACTCGGCCGAGTACTTTCCGAGTACTTTTGTTCTAAAAAGTTAATTTTAATCAAATATTAATTTATTAATTATCAAATTTTAATAAGGTCTGAAGTCCTTGTGTTGCTTTGTAATCTTACCTTTATGCATGTACCATCAAATGCCGATGTCCTTCAACTTCCCTCCTAACAAGTTAAATATTTGGTAGAGAACTTGGTTCTCATAAAGTACTTGACAACATCACTGCTCGATAGGCTATATGAGGATGCTTTTATAATTTCCTTAAAAAAAATTGTGGCCGATCAATTTGGTCGGGGGCTCGAATCCAGAAGCTGGTTGCATGGCGACCGTTGGCAAGTTATACATGTACTTCACCCCACAGATGGTTGCTGACTAGTCGTTAGAGCCTGATATAAAAGCATCGAACTATGGGCTCCCTGGGAAACTGAGATGACTTTAGGATTTTTTTATGGAACCGATGATCAGTCCGGGGATAATACTCAGTGCATCGATAATTAGGACTTGTTCTTCTTAAAACTCACAATCATCATGTTGCATTTTATGACAGTTATTGCCATTTGATGTTTGAAATGTACATGTTAGCATATAGCTGTTACAATGTATAAAAGAAAATTAGTGTGTTGTTCAGAGTTCTTCCTTTTTATTAATCGTTGTGTGGTTTTATGACTGTTTCGTTGATTCGATTTTAATAATTAAGTTGCTTTTAAATTGCAAATGAACTACAGTGACTCACTCTGTGTGTTTTTTAGACTCAGTAATAAAATGTCATGAGTGTGAATAAACCACAAGGGTACTAGATTGTCATTCTCTCTTCAGGACATGAAATCAGTATCATACATCATGTGACTACAGAAGCGAAGCCAATTATTAATTTGTGATGTCCGATGATTCACCGTGAAAATTATAGCCCCAGATGATCCCTTCCATCTGACTATTCAAGGTACGAATATACATGTACATTAATTTCGTGATAAACATTGCTTTGAAGTTCCCGTAGGAATGGACACTTGAACCAGATGGAGTTAAAAGTTTGCATGGTGGAAGAACAAAGTATACTATTGGATAAAATACTCCAGTTTATTTTGTCAAAGCCTGACTATAGCTAACGAAAGACATACACTATGTATTCTATTCACGGTGCTGCTGCAAACTTTATCTTGTCAGCCGAGATTCCACCATTTCCAGGCAGCCTTGATGGGATAATGGGGTATTGTGTCAAACTTCAATATCCGAACAGCTGTCGTTGCAGTCTTATTGTAACAAGGGAAATCTCAGATGGCTTGGCAGTTTCGGTCACGGAATGCATTGTCACTGCCGAATGTGAAACTGTGGGTGAACTCCATCAATCCAGTGCGCACTCAGCTTTACGCAGCCTGCACACTGCAGCATCTACACGTTCATGAATGAGCGTGAGGCGTGGATTTCCTGTGGATGTTTTGTTTTATCAATTTCAATCGCCGCCATTTCCATGCCTATGGAGCCAGGCAAGGGCATTTATAAATTCGTTGGCGCGAATTGTTATTTCGTTCGCCCGCATTATGGGTGGAGCTGCAAGGCTCGTTGCAGCAGCTGCATGAGCTAGCATCGTTCCAATCATGGTTGGGACCGACATTACGTAGAGGATAGTAAACGCTATCACAAATTCCTTGCAAATGAGAAGTCGGAGAAAGATATTGCAGGAGCACCGTGCATAGAAATGTACCTTTTGGACGTGGTAAACAGCATGTGAAGTCTGGTGAGTACATATACCTCCCTGTTTTTATTGCAATCGATTTTTGTTTAAACCCATTGCCGGTCGTCAGCACAGGCAAAAAAGGGCAGTAAAGTTTCAATAAAACTTACACATCTGCAAAAACACTGCAGTGAAAATACCTCCCTCTTTATTACTAATGGAGTATATGTGCATTTTTAGGCGAAACCTAACCACTCAACGGTGTTTTTTGGCAAATATTGGGCCCCCCCTTCAAGAAGTTGACAGTAAGGAAAAAGTATCTGACAGCAAAGCACGCAAACGCGTGTCACTCCGTGCATTTTTAAAGCATAATTTTGTCCCTGAACCGTATTTGGTATAATTGCGGAGGTCGAGTGCGTCCAAATCCAAACACCCGACACTTGTAAGTGTCATTTATGCAGCAAATTGTTGAATCATCCCTCTTTCAAAACAAGCTACATAAGGGCCAGTGGGTGTTAAGGCTACGTCGAGAAGTTTAGATTGTGATCAGCCAGTACAACACCTGCCGCCCGTGGAAGCTGATTGTGTGTTACAGTATGTGGCTGCAGCCGTCCGTGGACACGTTTTATAAATCCCTACCTCAACCAGTACTTTTGGACAGAGCCATAACCGTCAGCTCTTAGCTCGAGACAGGTCCATTCACACAGACTTCGGGCTTACCTGATGTTACTTTCAGGACCCAGTTTTTTAAAGAATATGTTGGTTATAAAGCATTTCTTCTGTTGTAGGCCATCAGCACCCGCCTGTTGAGCCACTGCGAGCACAGACATCCTCTCCACAAGACTCGTAACTAATGATGTAAGGAGGTGTTTAATGAATCACTAAGTATTGGGGAAAAGTTCAATTAGAACACTTCACAGATCCCAGCATTAGATGCAGATAAAATTTACATTATGAACATGCACGATATAATTGCAGATTTTCTTCAGGTAAGCGACAGATGATTATATTTTAAGCCTTTTGTTCCCCCACACACACACACAAATAAATACACGTACATGTAAAATAAAATGGAGCCAATACATAAAAGATTCCCAAGCAAGATATATGCCTGACTCACTGTCTATCGATAAATTCATGTAAAACCTCACAAACAAAATAGACCCTTAAAACTTAGTGCTTTCCAGCGTGTTTCAAATTCTTATTTTCCATTCGGAGCTGACTACATGTCCTTGTATTATACGTCCACTCACGAGATGAAAACCTTGCCAAATGCTATACAATGTTTCTATCCCGTTTTACATCTATCCAGGTTTCCACAAAACAACAGAGGTCTTCCCTCATTAAGAATTGCCGCTTATAGAAATGCTCGTTCATTTGTTTTTGCTTACTTGTGTTTTGATCTTGATATGCTTAATTCTTCACGTACAAAAATTCTCCACAAGCTTTGCTTTCACAGTTGGACTTGTGCGCCGTACCTTCTCAATCTTAACTTTTGAAGAAGATTAATCGTTCCGTCTGAAACGAAAGGGTAAGTTCTTCAGAACCGCTAGCTACTTTACATGAATAACAAAACGCATGTTTGTCATGTTGAAATCCCACTCAGAGGTTTGAACTGCTGGATAATTTTTTGATGTAGGCCTACATTAGTTCTACAGCAACTGTTTCATTTTCCTCTCCTACGAATTCAAATGTCTGCTTTCTGTATCGGTTGTAATATCGAGCGTATCTGGTAGTCGCTTGAACCCCACTGTCGCCTTTTCAGTCACTTTTCGTCTCTTTCTGTCTTCGTGCGTCTTGAGTGCTGTCGGTAAGTCACTCATCCTTTCCCATCTTCGTGGCTCGTAAAGGGAGTGCGTCTGCGACAGCAGTGGCGAAGATTTCGTCCGCGACTGCGTGTTCGAGCTCGGTGTGTCGGCCACCCAACCTCCTTGTTTGCTGAAGAAGGAAGCTCCCGTCCGGAGAGTAGGTAAGGCCGTCCCTAATTTGGACTTGGCGTTTCGGTGAGGTTGTTTCCCACCTTCCGTAGCCCGGTAGGCCAGTTTGTCCAGACGATGCACGCGTAAACAGGCGGAGCAGTATCGCTGGCCGACCACATCGCAGTAATGCCTGGCATTACCCTGACAGCTTTTGGTCACACTGGTTTGTTGCGTATTTTGAAGCTTCCCCTTCGACAGCGACGGGAGGGACAAGTCATAACCATTAGCTTTTCGGGAGCTTTCGCCGGTATTTTTCTTCCTTAATTGAGGGAGATACAGGCTAGTCTTGTCTCTATAATAGTTGTCGATGATCGTTTTCTCGATTTTTGGTTTGTTGTTCCGCGGAGCGGGACTGCGGCCGTTCCCAGGATGCGTCAGGTCCAAAGTTCGCTGAAAGGCATCTCCATAAATTCCATTCCTATCCAATCGATTGTTCTCCTCTTGGTTTCCAAACTTCGGTTCCAAGGACTTGGCGGTGACCTTCAGGGGTTCCTTTAAATCATGACCGTGTTTCTCTTGATCGGTTTGGTGTCGCCGGAAGCCTTTTGGCACCTTCCACATCCGCTCCTTTTTCCGCACGGGTTTTTTGTTGCGCATGCGTGAGTTCCCAATGATGGTGAACTTGGAGCAGGGAATCTTGGGTAGATGTTCGATGCTCACCTCCACTCCATGGTCCATGACCGACATGAAGCCCTCTCCACTTTCCATGGTGGCTTGAACCTGACGATCGATCCCGGTGATGTCAGTCGTGTTTCTTGGAGTTGATCGCCACTCTGAATGCTTCTCCGAGCAGTCAAAAGTTTGTTTGTTCCGTGATAACTGCAAAACTACAAAGATCTGATTGTATATTGGTCACAAAAAAACGCCATGGTTTGTTTCACCACACTGACGAAGGCTCAGTTTGGGAAATTTGTGATCATAACCCTGTTGTCGGAGCGCGTTTGTGGTTCTGTGTGCATTATAAGTCTACAAATATGCACATCCTGTAGACTAACATTCTCTTTAGGACCGAAGCGGTGGTTCATCGGCAACCCTCCAGAGTAATGTACGAGGCGGAGGTTAGGAGGTTAATCGAGTCAAATGTGCACAGTACGAGTAGTGCATTGAGTAGCGTCGTCATGTCAGTAGAGTCAATCTCCATGATCTCGGGGTTTTCTGCCAGGCCTCATTATCATTTTCATTTCAGTGCAAAGTTGATCCGCACTTGTAGCAGAGAACTAAAATACGCGCACAGTATATTCTTCAGTACACTTTGTACCACCAGATTGGCAGTTGTGTCGGGCGCTTGCGCTGTTTACAGGAGCAACTCATGGCCCAGTGAGCTGTCACCGTCGAACCAGAGCCAGTGGTGGAAGCCGTGAAATTCATTGGCGACAGGCACTAAACACTCATCCACGCCGTCCTCTGAGACACCGTTCTTGTCAAACTTAAGGTGCCTTCAGTTCATGATTGACGAGACAGAAGCTGCATGCAGGGCAAAGACGGCATATAGCGGAGATTGAGGCAGTTGCTTCTTTCTTTGAAGTTATTGACAGCTGGGTGATCCTGCGAAAGGTCCAAAGTTCCTCTGGTAGCAATACGATTTACGAAGACAGATCTATGTTGTGACACCTGTACTTGTAACTATTATCGAAGTCGCCTTTTTATTCCGTTTCAGCCGTGCAACGAATCTAACCCGCGTACCGCTGGGTTTTAATTTGAGCCTGGAACTGGGCTGGGCATTCGAATTCATTCATGTCATTCCCAAATCCCTGTTTCTAAGCACATGTGTACAAGCTTATTACCGGCAATATCCACGGGCACCAGGCAACGTTGATTCACGTCTACAGTTCGCCCTTTTGTACCTGTCCGATGAGGTGTCATGAAGCTGGTGGGCTCAATCTTCTGCAGATAATGTAACGTCAGCGCCCAACGTAAACTAAACAGGTGACGAGGGCTGGTAACAATGAGGAAGAACGCACCACAAACAGCCGGTACTCCTGAAGCACTTCAAGTGATCCGGACGGATCATTGTGTCGATTGTTGGGGACAAGATTTGGAGCTCTGTGCGCTTGTAAAGATGTAAATTTAGACAAACAACTGCAGAGAGTTGTACGTTAGCGGGCGTTGGTTATATAGTTTGTCAACATTTCAAAGACAGGCACACTTACTTTGCATTGGTCTACGCAATTAAGATACTTCTATTGAGACATTTCTTTTGTGTCATGTGTACGCTTGATTTTTGGTGATTCACCGTGACAAGGACCGGCGAATAAATAACATGGTTGGCAGAACTTTAATGTGGAGTATAGTGGCACAGCCTTTGACATTATCCAAAAAGGATTGGTTATCTACTGTTAATCGTGTCCTACAATTTAGCATAAGAATGTGAAATCTGGCCACGTATATCGGCCCAGCAAAACTTCACACATTGAAGGCATCATACACAATTCTGTTGCTTTTTTTCCACTCTTAGCAACTGAGTCCTTGCAGATGACTTAGAGAGAGGGCGCCAGCACACTGTACCCGTAAATGTTCACAGTTTGCTCTGAACCGCGTCTGAACGAACTCCGATTCACCATACTACGTCAATGTCTAAATCGTGTCAACAGCTTTAAAATACCCACAACGAAACAAAACACAAACCGAGTTCATGTCAACTACTGTAAATAGGCCCTGACTCTAAAACTATTCCTACACAGATTTCGAATCCATGCAAGATCATCCGTTTACGTATTACCATCGGTGAACCATGAAGGAACCGCTCTGAAGGAACAATGACATAGTAGGTCTATAGCCATTTTCGGGAAGGGGTCAACTGCTCCACTCAGTAGGAACTTTCCCCCACCCGAATATACTGGCTACATAATCAAGGGTTCAAGGCCCCTGTCGAAACGTACGCTTACCCCCCTCTGAAAATCCCGCGAGTCTGCTACGCCATTGCTCATTAACTTCTAACCAAAATACTTAGCATAAGTGCTAAAAATATTGACAGAGGTGAAGTTCATTTCATGGAAAATGATGATTTTAGCAAAACATTAAAACGTTGTGCGTATTACTTCACCAGCTTCAGTCTTAAAATAATTAAATTACTCCGATCACGTGATATTTCCAATTTAAATTTAATGAGGAGAGATTGTGGTTATTGCCCAGACAGGGATGTGGAAAAAGGTTGAGGAGTACTTTTCGTGTTCGCTTCAAGCCTATTCCAATTAGCTTAATTCATAAAGATAACGTTAGCGCGCACATCGAGGAGTAACAGTTGATCCCTCTGTTCCCGTTCATTGGGCGACAAAATGCATGTGCTTCAGGGTGGACAAAGGGCGCTTGCCTCCCCCCCCCCCGAAAAATTGTTAAATAAATGACAAAAAAAAACAGAAGTAAAAGAAGAAAAAGAAAATATACTGAAAAAAGGACGCAAAAAAATGATAGGGGATAAATTCATGTTAAAGGCTGTTCAATCGTTTTTAGCTGAGAACTGCTGTGTCCCCTCCCCCCGAAAATCCCCCCTGGAAAAAAATTTGTCCCCTTGAAAAATCTTTGAGATGCTCATGAACGAACAGAAGTTGTCTTGATTCCTATTAATTTCCATGCTCCTGTAATTTTTTATCAGCCCGTGGTGCTTGAACACCGAGAAGTGTCTCCAAAAGAACCTAATTGATCGTACATAGCAAAGATTTTCCACTTTCTGCGGCAATTGAGTACTGACGTGGCGGCATTCAGATCATCAGTGGTCATTATCTCTAACCGACAGATCTGTTTTATACGATATATTTCTTCGAGTCACAGAAAAAGCATGTAGCCTGAAAAATTGCGTCTCGGCTCTCAGTGTTGATATCGATTTCTACGGTGGCTGATCTCCGCCAGGAATACACTTTTTTACGGCGTTATAACGCCCTGATACGACATTATAACGCCCTATTATGGCGTTATAACTCCCTAATTTATGGCGTAATAACGCCCCATTTAAGGCATAATTACGCCCTGTCAAGTTATGGCGGTATAAGGCCCTATTGTGACGTAATTAACCAAAGATCGTATGGCGCTGAAGGCTGTAATAACACTCTACGGCGTCCACGCAGTAACACACGTGGCTCCGCTTATATGCGCAAAGTATTTGCAGTTACTGCGGCCATGGTTGGACGGTTCGAATCTTGCAAGGTTTGTGATAAAAGCGCCGCAATTTGGCGTTATAACACCATGATAAGGCGTCATGACGCCTTAAAAATACGGCGTTATTAGGCCTGAAATTAGGGCGTTATTACGCCCTTAAATTAGGGTGTTGTTACGCCTTATAGGGCGCTGCCCTTATAGGGCGTTGTTACGCCTTAAAATAGGGCGTTTTTGCGCCATAAATTAGGGCGTTGTAACGCCGTGAAATAAAAAAGTGTATTCCTGGCGGAGATCAACCACCGTAGATTTCCACATGCAATGCACGTGCACTGTACTATTTTTGTGATCAAGCCAAAAGTTCTATATAATTTATGCGAGCGTTTCAGCCGGGGTGTCACATCTACAGTGCAATGATCGCTCCCGGACATAAAGGTGACTAGGAACAAGTTTAAGGAAAATGGCTGGAGCAGATCCAACAACAGTCAAGCAGTGAGATTTGTAAACTGGTGAAAAGGATTGCCCCCAAAGGGTCACCTTGACTCTGAACAATGCCTGTGAGTGCTTTGCTTTCAGGCTGTGCACGAATGCAACCTGGTTCATAGGTCAGACCTATAGAGTACCAACCGGGTGGGACGATATAGCCCCCGCAGAGGTCGATTTCTGGCATTCTGGAAAACGTGCATGTATAGGCCTACCGTTTCAAGTCACAGTCGTCATTTTCAAGTTCAGTATTCAACGTTATTCCGAGACTGAATCCAACAAGGGTATGTAAAGACTGTGTAAGTGTGACGTGACAGTAACAATGTACAAGTTGTGGAGGACATTATACTTGCTGCTTCAAGACTGCACAACGGTTCAACATGAAATATAGGGACATGCGGATATAACCCTATCTTTCTCTAGCTCTGCGGCATAGCCTAATGCGCCACGACTGTTGTTTTGTTTCAATGGCGCTCTCAGCATCTCAGGGTATTTGCGCCAATAACTGTACGTTTATTCATACACTGTATTAATGAGCATCACATTACGGAGTTAGGAACAAGGTCCAGTTTTAGAGGCAGGAGGAAACCGGAGTACCCGGAGAAAACGTACGAGAGCGAGTATGGACTGGAAACCAAATGCACTTAAAGCTTGGGCCAAGGCAGGACTCGAACCCGGGCAAAGCGAAGCGAGGAAAGAACCGCTACGCTAACCCGCTACCCCCTGTGCCACGATTTAATGTAATGTTTTTTTTCTTAAGCGCAGGCCTATGCATTCATTATTTTTTGGTGGTCAGTACGCCAAGCACGTAGGCCTAGTATCACTTCTTGCTCATGATCACCATGGCACAGGATGAGGTTCTTAATCATTTGAATATTGGTGCAGGAATTGTGTGGGCGTGTCGATCGGTTGGACAAATACGAGGGAAGTCGTCCCCGAGCAACACACACACACTTCTTTTCAAGGAATTCACCACAGAGGCCCTTGTCAGTTTGTGTCGGCCTTTGCCAATCCACGGTTAACCCCGCTTTTGAGAGGTAATCGCCACCAATAAGATGTGTGTGTGTAGGCTATGTCTCCCGTAATCAATCACGGATGAGAATGAATAATCGATGCATCGGCAAAATATTAATTCTCAATAGCCGAGGGCATCTCCTGTCCTTTGGCGTAAGTCTTTGGGAATGGGAGTAGGCCTGCATGTATATCTCACCCCCACACTATATCCAGCACCGTAAGTGGCAAAGGGGGACCCCCTCATGTGATGCACAAGCTATATACCCTAAGGCTATTGTGCCTACAGCACCCCTCCCCCAGAAATCTGAAAAGAATTGCAAAGATGCCATCAACACAAAAGAAGACACGATAGAGGGGGGTCCTCTTTGCCACATATCGTCGTGCATCAAATGCCCCACATTGTTTGACTGATGTGGATAGGCTATGATGGCCCCACTTTTTGTGGTGAGAAAAATTAAGGCGGATCGTAAAGAATTTCTCACTTTCCAATAATCAAAATGTATTGAAAAGCACTCAAAAGGGAAAACAATTTTTAAAATCCATAATAACACCAGGTTCTGCTGGAGTGTGATAGCTGAGCGCCATGAACATTGGCCAACATTGAACATATGGTGTCATTTGGAGTCAGCATCCCCAATGGCCAAGTGGCCGTGACAGGGAAAGTCATCCCCCCAGCCCTTCCACCCCCTCCCGCCCCCTTCCCCAATTCCTGGCACAAAATTTACGCCTCTGCATGAATCCTCTTTCATGCAAAAATAGGAGTAAACTTTGCAAGAATGCATTGGAGAATAGGACACAGGCTTGTACATACATGTAGATGATAATAATTTAGGAAATGCAGGTCACAATAAAATATATTTCTAAAAACAGACACGTTTCGAATACATCCTGTGCAGGTGGACAGTCTGTGTGCATGTATCGGCCACCAAATGGACGGAGGGGTATTGTTGTCCTTCTACAGCTCCACTCAGATGAGGTTTGATGGTGCGCCTCACTGTGGAATAGGCCAAGCATTTCCTTAAAAAGTATATCTCGCATTTCCTCAAGTATTTCTCTTCTGTCTTGAATTCCTTCCCGGCAGAGACAGGCGTAAACTCCCAAAATCTGCAGAAGCTATGGCAGAGTCCGATGAGGGGCACCATTCCCACAGTTATGGAGACGAGGAGTACGACTGGGAGAACAGCAAACTGTACCAGTGCAAGCTGGCTTACAAGAGGCGGTTCCTCGCAGGGATGGAACTGGACAAGGAGCACCGACTATTGGACGTCGGGTGCGCCGACGGGGAGTTCATGGCCGAACTGTCTGCAAAGGTTCACTCTATCGTAGGTGTGGGTCACTGCAGAGTTGTCATGATTTGTGTTATGAAGACTCGACTCAAGTCCGACTTGGGTGACCGAATTGTGTGATTTGTTGCAATACCGGGTGATTGCTCGCCTGTGGGCGTACGGCTTTTATAGCGTAGAAGTTCAGCAACACACACAAAAAGGGTTTTTCCTTTTATGAAACTAACAGTTTTCATGTCTGTACGTGAAACTAATAACGTAAGTTCGTAAAAACTAACACGCACGAACTTGAAACTAATTCGTACGTACGTGAAAATAGTTTTATGTGTGGTGGTAGACGTTTCCGTATAAAGGAACGAAGGGAAATGTGATGTTTTGAGGTAGAGCCAATCATAATTGTGTGTTTCGATTTAGGGCAAGAGTTCTTATATGGTCGCGTATCTGTATTTATATTGAGTGTGACCAGCCGATCTGCACGATCAACCGATTGCTCCCAAGATTATGCAAGTGAAGCAAGCATTACTACGCAAGGCAAAGAGACAGATCCTTCACCCAAAGCGATTTCAGCTTATTTCTTTTCTGCAAGCGTATTTGCCTCGTCATCCCTCTAAAAAATAAAACAGATTTCCTTTTACAGGTAATGCTCTAGCCATGACAGAACAGGTACAAATTACATGTAATGATTTACTGAGTTGCACAGCCTCGCTACTGTAGCATGATGGAATTTTAGGTTGTTGTTATTCAGATTAATGGCACATACGGCAGACTGGTGCCCTGCGTGCCACAAGCAGTGTAGTCAGCGTCATTCGCAGGTTGTTTGGGTAATCATCTCACATTCTGTAGAAATGCACAAAGGAGAGAGAAAAGATATGCAAGAGAAACGTGAAGGAGTCTGCATAAATGAGTGTTGGCAAGTTAGCAAGAGTCTTCTCTAAACAGATGTATATGTATGTGCAAACATGTTTGAATGTGACATAACATGTTAACCAGTGAAAGTGAATTCGATATCACAGTTTTTCATGTATGGGGAAATGAAACGTCTTGTACATTGCCTCATGCGTTGGATCTTTCTTTGTAGGTGTTGACAATGACGGCGCCGCGATACAAAGTGCAAGACAGGCAAATACCATCCCCAACGTCACTTACCAGGTGGTAGACTTTGGCGCCCACCTGAGAGAACACGGGGAGGAGTGGCGAGAAAAGTTCGACTTGGTGATTAGTGGCTTCGTGCTCCACTTCCTGGACGACTACG